>NC_056727.1:260616174-260626174 GCF_019279795.1 Protopterus annectens | reverse complement strand
TGGTACCATATTCTGTTACACATAAGTAATGGTATTATGTTCTGTTACACATAAGTAATGGTACTATGTTCTGTTACACATAAGTAATGGTACTATGTTCTGTTACCCATAAATAATGGTACTGTGTTTGTTACACATAATTAATGGTACTATGTTCTGTTACACATAAATAATGGTACTATGTTCTGTTACACATAAGTAATGGTACTATGTTCTGTTACCCATAAATAATGGTACTGTGTTTGTTACACATAATTAATGGTACTATGTTCTGTTACACATAAATAATGGTACTATGTTCTGTTACGCATAAGTAATGGTACTATGTTCTGTTATGCATAAGTAATGGTACTATGTTCTGTTACACATAAATAATGGTACTATGTTCTGTTACAGATAAGAAATGGTACTATGTTCTGTTGCACATAAGTAATGGTATTATGTTCTGTTACGCATAAATAATGGTACTATGTTCTGTTGCACATAAATAATGGTACTATGTTCTGTTACACATAAGTAATGGTACTATGTTCTGTTACACATAAATAATAGTAATATGCTGTTACACATAATGGTGCTATGTTCTGTTGCACGTAAATAATAGTAATGTGTTCTGTTACACATAAGTAATGGTACTATGTTCTGTTATGCATAAGTAATGGTACTATGTTCTGTTACACATAAATAATGGTACTATGTTCTGTTACAGATAAGAAATGGTACTATGTTCTGTTGCACATAAGTAATGGTATTATGTTCTGTTGCACATAAATAATGGTACTATGTTCTGTTATGCATAAGTAATGGTACCATATTCTGTTACACATAAGTAATGGTATTATGTTCTGTTACACATAAGTAATGGTACTATGTTCTGTTACACATAAGTAATGGTACTATGTTCTGTTACCCATAAATAATGGTACTGTGTTTGTTACACATAATTAATGGTACTATGTTCTGTTACACATAAATAATGGTACTATGTTCTGTTACACATAAGTAATGGTACTATGTTCTGTTACCCATAAATAATGGTACTGTGTTTGTTACACATAATTAATGGTACTATGTTCTGTTACACATAAATAATGGTACTATGTTCTGTTACGCATAAGTAATGGTACTATGTTCTGTTATGCATAAGTAATGGTACTATGTTCTGTTACACATAAATAATGGTACTATGTTCTGTTACAGATAAGAAATGGTACTATGTTCTGTTGCACATAAGTAATGGTATTATGTTCTGTTACGCATAAATAATGGTACTATGTTCTGTTGCACATAAATAATGGTACTGTGTTTGTTACACATAAGTAATGGTACTATGTTCTGTTACACATAAATAATGGTACTATGTTCTGTTATGCATAAGTAATGGTACCATATTCTGTTACACATAAGTAATGGTATTATGTTCTGTTACACATAAGTAATGGTACTATGTTCTGTTACACATAAATAATGGTACCACATTGTTTGCTAGCTGTTGATGCATGATTTATGGTTATTACACACTGTTATGGTTTAATAGTTTCTAAGCATTTTGTTTAAACTCTTTATGCTATTTTCTTTCCAAATGTTCCACTCTAAAAATGCTTGTATTATGAGGGAGAAGAACAAATGGTTTATTGGACCAAGTGAAAGTTAAATGGTGGAATGGACTGGTTTTGCTTAAGATTCCTTGGATATAGCATTAAGAAATGGTTGCCATTGCCTGAAGAAACCCTGGTCAATACTGATTACGTTTTTGATTTGTTATAAGAAACTGTAAGTGCTGGGGATGTTGTGACAACCACAAAGAAAATTGTCTGTGTAGGGATGATTTTGAGAGACTTGAAAGAGCTGATCTCAGTTAGTTGATGTGATGAGGGAGAGTAAGCATATAAAACTGAAATGTTGATATCTGCTATATTAAAGGTATTCCAGAATTGAAAAGTATTTGCATTTGATGACAATAATGAGGTGATTGAGGAAATGAAAGAACTGTCAGTGAAACTGACACAGTTAAAAATGGAGCAAAAAAGAAAGAACTCAACTGAAGGAAGAGACAGTAACAGAACAGGAGAAACACAAGATGAGTGGAAAGGGAAGAGAGGTTCAGTTAAACTGAAAAGGTAGTGTAATTTGTAAGAGTGACTACTGAGATATGAATGTTTAAACACACTAGAAAGGTTAACATGAAATAGTAGTGCAAGAGAAATGAGCAGTTTTATGATTCATTATATATCAAACAAGACTAGACGTTAAAGAGACAGGTGTTGGTAATGTTCCAGTTATGGATAAATAACTTGATTAAACTGTATTGAATGAACTATAAAGCCTTTTTTCCTTTTGCGTGAGTTTGTTTTTCCTTCCTTTGTTTTGAAAATAATTTATAACAGTATTTGGGGAACGTAACCATGTGCAGGAAGGACTATTGAGCAATATGAGAGTTAAAATACTGAGTCTGCAATGAAAATTACATAATATAAGAAAAGACTATTTTGAGAATTATGATCTATCCCAGACATTTTAACATCTTGGTTCCCTTGATTACAAGTTATATTAGTATAGGGGAGGAGGCAGTATGCATGTTATAGGAAATTTAAATATCATAACTGAAAAGACAGTTGTCTGCAAAATATGATTTTATTTGAATTATGAATCAAGAAACATCTCTGTTTTTTTCCAGATTTGTAGAGTGACACATTAATTTGCTGAATATGCACCACACATAGCGCAACTTATGCTGAGGCACTTAAATGCAATTTTCCTAAACTCCAAAGACCTACTAATCCTTCCATCTGCAAAGTTTATCCTCAGCAAACCCATGAGCACTCTACAAAAGCAACCCTGAACACCTCACATACAGCCACATTCAGTGGAGCCCCAATACAAAGCCCATAAGGCAAGCAAACACACTTCCCAGGACTCTAGTCATAAGAGACTCCAATGTAGGGCATAATGATGCCCCACTCAACAGGCTGGACAAAAAGAAGATAATGGTTAGTGCCTATCTGTAGGTAGAATCTGCCTAGTTACGCACTCACTCAAGCCATTGTACCAGTATGACTCAATCATAGTATATGTAGGTGTGAATGACCTCACACGCACCTCCCTAGAATATATTAAGAGACATTACAGATCTGTCAGAATATGTGTCTCAGGCTATGTGCCTAACATTTTGCAGCATTCTACCTTCACCAAGGATGATGCCACAATAGAAACAAAGATGACTAACTTTAATAATTAGCTATGTTTTTGGTGTCATTCTAAGGGGATACTATATTTGCCAACATGGGAGGACGTGGTCAACAAACCAAGTTGCTATGCCAAGGATGATCTGCACCTGCCCTCTCCAGGCTTTCAAATATTGGCTAAAATGTTATCCTTCCTCAAAGAGCCTTTTTTACACAATTCCAAATTGGCAAATCTTCCAATATAACAAAGGTAACCCAAGGAAACCTTAAGGTGTTACTGCTCACCCTGGAGAATGCAGCCATTTGTGCAGTTAATGACGTATGGTTTAGAATCGCAGAAAGTACTCTGGCAGTGCAAGGTTCAGTGCCTTCCACACATTTAGACCATCAGCTACACAAACTATAAATCCTATACAGCCTCAAATTTGAAGGGGCAGATATTTCTAGACTTTTTAAACACAAACACCCTTGACCATGTAGTGGATATGCCCACTAGAGGCTCTAACATATTGAACATACCTGGTCTGGTGTCTATATCTCTGATGGACAGAGGCAGTCAATAAATCATGTCCCAACTAACATACCCCTCTTTTATAAATGTCTCAGATACAAAAATTTGTCAGACACTTTTAGGTTGCATGGCTAGGTTTATAAAGGCCTTTGAGGGCATTAGCCTAATATACATTAATGAACCTGTGAACTTATTGTGATTTATTTTTTCAGAGCTATAATAGAGAAAATGTTTTGTATGAATGATAATTAGGGTCTGCACCTCAAATGTTTGAGGTTAAATAATTATTAGTGGATAGAATGAATCTAGGAAAAATACTGTTATAAAAATTTATTAATGAAAGTATTTTTTATATGCAAATAGTACAGAAATTGAATCATTGTCTAAGAACTAGTGCAATGTTAGCAGTGTTATCGGGGGGGGGGGGTGTTCTTAAACACTATGTATTATCTTTGTTTGTCCACTATTAATAACTAAGAAAATATAGTTTGCCTTCTAGGTTTAAATAAAGATAAAAGTGAAAGCTGGCTAAGAATAGGTACCAATACAGTGGAATGCTAAAAGGGGAAGAATAATAAAATGGTGAAGGAAACTTGAAAGAACTAAGTGACCAGCTGGAATGAACCTTTAAAGGTTATGATTGTATGGTGATTGGCTCATGAGACCTTTGGATAATGTGTAGCAATGTAGAAAAGGAAGACAACTTGAGGGTTAACCCAATGCGTAAGACATGAAAAATGTAAGAGAAATTCAATGGTGTGGACTGTGAAATTGTGCTAGGTATGTTTATAGAAAGTGCAAATATAAGGCGGCAGTGTCTTCTTCACCCCTTCTGAGATGCTTTCATGAAATGGTAGAAAGGAATTTGGCAAAACAGGACCACTTATGATGTTGAAATATAAAGTAAAGAGAATATGAGGAATGATAGTTGTTTGGGTGATTGCATGATAGAAGATGGAACTGCCTAAATTTTAAAATGTGCAAGTAGTTTGACATTTGCTGATTGATGAGAATACGAGATAATGTCTCTAGGAATAGATATGAGACTGAGTGAACTTTAAGGCAGAAAATTAAAACATACTAGTAGGGGGCTTGTGGTATGGAGAATATGAGGTAAACTACTGGGACAGAAGGATATTTAAAAGAATTCTGGGAGGGCATGAAAAGACAGTATAGCACATATTGTCTTATGACAATGCAGTGAGTAACATTTCCTTGTTTAGTAGGTTGAAGGCATTTTGGAGGAAGTAGACAGGAAGTATCTTTAATGACAGTGATAGGTTATGATAGCAAACAGTTTTTGTCACGTGAAGGATATTCAAAAGAAAATGTTAAAGGATTTGTTTGAAAGACGCAATTATGGGTAGTTAAGATGTAAAGACTGAGAAACTTGAGATATGGAGATATCCAGCTTTTGTTTTTGCCAAGAGGAAATAAAATTATGAAGTATGTAAATAACGGTGTCAGTATGATATTCTAGAAATGGCTGGGAAAAGGCTGGACTATTTCTCAACAGATGTAGTTTTCTCTGAGAACAATACCGTACCTTTGCAATAACAAAGAAGTTATTATAGAATTTGGCTGAAGTGTTAATGGATATTGTAAAACTTTTTGAAGGAATGAAAGGGAAAGTTGTATATACCTGCAAATATGTTTTGTTTATGACAGAAATAGAACGTTATTTAAAAATAATCCTGAGGGACACAGAATTTTGGGAAAAGGTGTAACATTTTAGAATTGTCCAGCAATATTTTCTTTGAGATCTTAGGCACGTCAAAATGCAGCGATGTGTGCAACACTCACTGCAAAACACAAATTACATTGTAATATAGTTAGGCCTTCTTGAACAGATAGTTTTGTTACACCATTTATTGTCTATCTGTGGAAGAAGCTTCCCTTGCATGTTAAATGGTGTAACACTTTAGCCTCCTTAAAGCTGAGCCTTACTTATTGGACTGGTTCAAATAAATTGATCTCAGGGATTAGTTACATGGCCTTATCAAGAATAGAGGGAAACCTATCAGCAAAATCTCCTAGGGAACATTGCTAGGCTATAAATGGTTGTTCAAACTGCCTGCCTAGTAATTACCTACAAGCAACTGAACCTATGAACAAAGAAAAGGCTGGTGAGTTTTCTGTTTAAGACATTTAGCGGCACAGAATCATTTCACAGAGTAGCAGAATATAGAGCTATCAGCAACCAACACTAATGTGCATTTTTTTAGACATGAGTAACAGATGGAAGTTTCAGACAGGCAGTACAAAAGGAGAATGTGGTTTTATTTCAAAGCTGCCCTGTGGTACAGATTCTTGGAGAGAGACTGGCAGAGTTTTGCGGTAATCAAAACAAAGATGAATTTATTGTTTATTCAAAGATACTAATCATCATACCCTTAAGATTCAAAAGTACAGAGCAGAATATTATCATAAACCACAATCAAGAAACGGGAATAACTGTTTTCAAAGATACTGATATGCAAATTATCTTGCATAGAGTGATCCAATATGGAATTTGTCAGCCACCCAAGGGAGCACAGTTTCATTTAAAGAAAATGGCAGTGAATCTCAGCTATAAAGAAAATACTGTGCCAGTCATCAGTCAAGGACAGTGTATAGTTTTCCTTCAAAATACTGAGTGATAGAATCTGAAAGGGGGATCAGAAATATTGGTTGGTAGAAAATTAGATATAACAAGAATCTCATTACAATCTCTTACTTTACGACCTGAGAACTGTAACCAAAAGCATGCATGAGTACCCCGTGCTGATACAATATGGTCCAAATAACCTGTTCTCCAGCTTTAAAGACTATAATCATGCAAAACAGCTAATTATGGTGCTAATACTTCCTGATGATTGCACCCAACTCTAGTGTTGCTCTGAAGCGACACCTCAGTCCACACTACACAGATTAGAATTTATAATCAAAGGCACATGAACGAAGAAACAGTCAACATCTGCATGGATCATACCTTATAAGGCTTCAGCAGAGACTTACATCTTCTTCACAAGTTTTATATTTTTTCATTACTATGTGCCTTAATGTCAACTGATGATTCAGGGAATACCTACCTAGCAATACAGGAAGACAGGAAATACATAATGAAATATCTAGAAGCATTCAGTCTGACACCTACACCTTCAGATATATGAAATAAAACATATACTATGAAAAGGTAAACTTTTGTCATATCAAGTATCCCAAGAAATATCAGTGAAATTCAGTAATAGCATAATTCATATGCAAATCTGATTCAGTATATGTGGGGAGTGTTGGGGGGTGAGGTGATCATGAAGTAACTCAGAGTTCTGTAAGTTAAGTGTTATAAAAAGGAAGTACAAAGCTCTACTCTTAGTTAGGTTGTACTTCATAGGTTCATAGGTTCATAGGTTGGTACTAGGCTATCAGCCCTAGGGCCTATACAAGCCTAGCCATAACAATTCCCTGGCTATTTCTTCCCCCATTATTTACTTTCCTGGACCCCTGTCTAGCAGGGCGACTGACGTGATCCCTGGGGTGAATTTCCTTTCTCCCATCCAGTCGTCAAGGTTCCTTTTGAAGAGGTCCAAAGAGGCACTCTGCTTGACATGTATGGGCAATCTATTCCAGAGTCTGGGGAGTCTCTGGGTCAGGAACCTATCCCTCCAGCATGTTTTGTTTATTGTGATGACAAGGTTTAGATCCCTGGAGCGTGTAGCTCTGAGGGATTGGGATTTCTTTAAGTGTAGCATGTCCAACAGCTCTGGGTTTGACATGGCCTTGTATGTTAAGCAGAGATCGCCTCTGAGTAGACGATATGCAACAGAGTATAGCTGGAGTTTTTTAAGGTGGTCAGCGTAGGGCATCTGCTTTAGGCCTGTGATTCTTTTAGTGAGGTATTTCTGAGGCCTTTCCAGTTGTTGCAGATGTCTTGAGAGGTACATACCAAATGGGGCATTGTATTCTATAATGGGTCTAATGAGGGATGAGTACAGTGGGACAATGACTTCCTTTTTTCTGGATGAAAAGCCCTTCGTGATGAGGTGTGATACATAGAAGGATTTCCTGACTGTTGTGGCGATGTGGTTATCGAACGTGAGACCACTGTCCACCTGTGTCCCTAAGTCTCTTATCACACTTTCTGTGTTTAGTGTACTGCCACCTATATGGTAATTCATGGATACATGTTTTTTCCCAAAGGGGATAACAATACATTTCTTGGCATTGAGCTTGAGCCCATGGCTCTGGCACCAAGCATCTGTTTCTGTAAGGCCCTTTTGTAGAGTATCCACATCATTTGGGGATTCAATAATGGCTCCCAGTTTGCAGTCATCTGCAAACTTTGTTAGCCAGTATGTTACTTGTATGTGTAACAGGGATTAAAATGTGAAATCATGAAGAAAAAGTATAGTTAAAAATCTTGCTGTCTTTAGAAACATCTAAATGCATTTTACATTATTTAAAAAGCATTGATGTTTAATAAGAAAACTAATTATTGTAAATTATAGCATTTTGGAAATAGATTTATCAATGATTACTTGCCTGTGTATTACAAACCTTACAGCTTTATCTGAGGTTTTAGACAGAAAGTGCTAAAAGGCAGTTAAAAGAGACTCCATTACAAGAAGAAGTACAACTGTTTTTAAATAAAGAGAAGCTCATAGTATAAATAAGCTGTACCCTTTCAAACTCAGAAGATGCACATCTCCTTAAAGCTACTTATATTCACTTTCTTGAGGCTCATTCCAGCATATTATTTTCTTTGCAGTTAGTCCAATGTTAATTGAAAACTTCAAAAAGGTGCACAAAATTCTGATGATGTACATATACTCACGAGGACACAGTGGATAGCTTTGCTGTATAATACTGCTTTGTTCGCGTACATGTTCTCAGGGGGACACAGTGGTTAGCATTGCTGCATCATACTGCTTTGTTCTCGTACATGTACTCCGAGGGCACCATGGTTAGCATTGCTGTATCATACTGTTTTGTTCTCGTACATGTACTCAAGGTGACACAGTGGTTAGCATTGCTGTATCAAACTGCTTTGTACTCGTTCATGTACTCAGGGGGATACAGTGGTTACCATTGCTGTATCATTCTGCTTTGTTCTCGTACATGTACTCATGAGGACTCAGTGGTTAGCACTGCTGTATCATACTGCTTTGTTCTCATACATGTACTCAGGGGGATACAGTGGTTAGCGTTGCTGTATCATACTGCTTTGTTCATGTATATGTACTCTGAGGACACAGTGGTTAGCACTGCTGTATTATACGTGCTCTGTTCTCGTACATGTAGTCAGGGGAACAAAGTGGTTAGCACTGCTGTATTATACTGCTCTGTTCTCGTACATATACTCAGGGGGGGACAGTGGTTAGCACTGCTGTACCATATGTATCATACTGCTTTGTTCTCGAAGATGTACTAAGGGGAATACAGTGGTTAGCATTGCTGTATCATACTGCTTTGTTCTCGTACATGCACTAAGCGGGACACAGTGGTTAGCGTCGCTGTATCATACTGCTTTGTTTTAGTGCATGTACTCAGTGGGACACAGTGGTTAGCACTGTTGTATTATACTGATTTGTTCTTGTACATATACTCAGGGGAACACAGTGGTTAGCACTGCTGAATTATACTGCTTTGTTCTCACATATGTACTTGGGGGGACAGAGTGGTTAGCACTGCTGTATCATACTGCTTTGTTCTCATAGATATACTCAGGGGAACACAGTGGTTAACACTGCTATAGCATAAATGCTTTGTTCTCATACATGTACTGATGGGGACACAGTGGCTAGCACTGCTGTATCATACTGCTTTGTGCTCGTACATGTACTCAGGGGGACACAGTGGTTAGCATTGCTGTATCATACTGCTTTGTTCTCGTAAATGTACTCAGGGGAACACAGTGATTAGCATTCCTGTATTATACTGCTTTGTTTTTGTACATGTACTCAGGGGGACAAAGGGGTTAGCATTACTATATCATACTGCTTTGTTCTTGTACATGTACTCAGGTGGACACAGTGGTTAGCACTGCTGTATCATACTGTTTTGTTCTCATACATGTACTGAGGGGGGCACAGTGGTTAGCATTGCTGTATCATTCTGCTTTGTTCTTGTACATGTACTCAGGGGAACACAGTGCTTAGCACTGCTGTATCATACTGCTTTGTTCTCGTACATGTACTCAGAGGGCACAGTTGTTAGCATTGCTGTATCATACTGCTTTGTTCTTGTACATGTACTCAAGGTGACACAGTGGTTAGCATTGTTGTATCATACTGCTTTGTTCTCGTACATGTACTCACGAGGTAAC
>NC_056727.1:260498674-260613674 GCF_019279795.1 Protopterus annectens | reverse complement strand
TGCACATGACAAAAGGACACAGAGCAAACAAAACACCAAATGTACAAAACGGTTTTGTTATCTTCTTACCTAACCCTTCCTTTAACTCTTACCCATGAGTACTTTAACATATACACTAATCACTATAACATGTTCAGGCATTCATTTTCCTGCACACTCTTACTTACCTACACTTTAGAAATGAGTATGCAGTCATTTGATAATTCATTAATTTGTGCATTCAATCTTTTTACACCCACCAAAACTTTTCATTTGAGAAGGCATCCACTCTTTTGAACTCTGAATTTATGCATATACACACACAAACACAGACATACACACACACATACATACACATACGTACATATATATATATATATATATATATATATATATATATGAATTCACTTTATATCCTTGAAATACTGAAATGTCGAAATTCAGTATGTTGAGGCTATAACGTCAAAACCTAAGAAGCATGAAAACCCAGAAGCATGAAATTCAAACTGTCTAATACCAGAGAATTTGAATCAGCTCTTCTGTTCTCCACAAATACACACTTTCCTCCCCTAACACACACACAAGCTCTGTACTACATAAAAGCAGGGGGCAAGCCCCTCTGCACCCCCCCCCTACGTAAATATTCTATTGCTTTGTTGTCGTACATGTACTCAGGGAGGCACAGTGGTTACCTTTGCTTTATCATACTGCTTTGTTCTTGTACATGTACACAGGGGGACACAGTGGTTAGCATTGGTGTATCATACTGCTTTATTCTTGTACATGTACTCAGGGGACACAGTGGTCAGCATTGCTGTATCGAACTGCTTTGTTCTCAAACATGTACTCAGGGGCACAGTGGTTAGCACTGCTGTATTATACTGCTTTGTTCTCGTGCATGTCCTCAGGGGGACACAGTGCTTAGCACCGCTGTGTCATACTGCTTTCTTCTCTTAGATGTACTCAGGGAACACACTGGTTAGCATTGCTATATCATACTGCTTTGTTCTTGTACATGTACTCAGGGGGCACAGTGGTTAGCATTGCTGTATCATACTGCTTTGTTCTCATAGATGTACTCAGGGGTACACAGTGGTTAGCATTGCTGTATCATACTGCTTTCGTCTCTTAGATGTACTCAGGGAACACACTGGTTAGCATTGCTATATCATACTGCTTTGTTCTTGTACATGTACTCAGGGGGACACAGTGGTTAGCATTGCTGCATCATACTGCTTTGTTCTCGTACATGGATTCAGGGTGACACAGTGGTTCATGTTGCTGTATCATACTGCTTTGTTCTTGTACATGTACTCAGGGGGACACAGTGGTTAGCATTGCTGCATCATACTGCTTTGTTCTCGTACATGTCGTCAGGGAGACACAGTGGTTAGCATTGCTGTATCGTGCTGCTTTGTTCTCTTAGATGTACTCAGGGGGACACAGTGGTTAGCACTGGTGTATCATACTGCTTTGTTCTTGTACTTGTACTCAGGGGGACACAGTGGTTAGCATCGCTGTATTATACTGCTTTGTTCTCATACATGTACTCAAGAGGACACAGTAGTCAGCACTGCTGTGTTACACTGCTTTGTTCTCGTATATGTGCTCAAGGGGACACAGTGGTTAGCATTGTTGTATCTTATTGCTTTGTTCTCCTACATGTACTCATGGGGACAAAATGGTTAGCACTGCTGTATTATACTGCTTTTTTTCTTGTGCATGCACTCAGAGGACACAGTGGTTATTGTTGCTGTATCATACAGCTTTGTTCTCATACATGTTCTGGTACATGTACTCCGGGGACACAGTGGTTAGCATTGCTGTATCATATTGCTTTGTTCTCGTACATGTATTCAGGGTGACACAGTGGTTCATGTTGCTGTATCATACTGCTTTGTTCTCATACATGTACTCAGCAGGACACAGTGATTAGCATTGCTGTATCAAACTGCTTTGCTCTCATACATGTACTCAGGGGGCACAGTGGTTAGCACTGCTATATTATGCTGCTTTGTTCTCATACATGTCTTCAGGGGGACACAGTGGTTAGCACTGCTGTATTATACTGCTTTGTTCTCGTGCATGTACTCAGGGTGACACAGTGGTTAGCATTGCTGTATCATACTGCTTTGTTCTCATAGATGTACTCAGGGGTACACAGTGGTTAGCATTGCTGTATCATACTGCTTTCGTCTCTTAGATGTACTCAGGGAACACACTGGTTAGCATTGCTATATCATACTGCTTTGTTCTTGTACATGTACTCAGTGGGCTCATTGGTTACCACTGCTGTATTATACTGCTTTGTTCTTGTACATGTCCTCAGGAGGACACAGTGGTTAGCACTGCTATATCATATTGCATTGTTCTTGTAGATGTACTCAGGGGACACAGTAGTTGGCATTGCTGTATCATACTGCTTTGTTCTCGTACTTGCACTCAGGGGGACACAGTGGTTAGCACTGCTGTATTATACTGCTTTCTTCTTGTACATGTACTCAGGGGGCACAGTGGTTAGCATTGCTATATCATACTGCCTTGTTCTCTTACATGTACTCAGGGTGACACAGTGGTTCACGTTGCTGTATCATACTGCTTTATTCTCATACATGTACTCAGGGGGACACAGTGGTTAGCATTGCTGTATCAAACTGCTTTGTTCTCATTCATGTACTCAGGGGGCACAGTGGTTAGCACTGCTGCATTATACTGCTTTGTTCTCATGCATGTCCTCAGGGGGGACAGTGCTTAGCTTTGCTGTATCATACTGCTTTGTTCTCTTAGATGTACTCAAGGAGACACAGTGGTTAGCATTGCTGTATCATACTGGTTTGTTCTTGTACTTGTACTCAGGGGGACACAGTGGTTAGCATCGCTGTATTATACTGCTTTGTTCTCGTATATGTACTCAGAGGGACACAGTGGTTAGCACTGCTGTATCATACTGCTTTGTTCTCATATATGTACTCATGGGGACACAGTGGTTAGCACTGCTGTATTATACTGCTTTGTTTTCCTACATGTACTGATGGAGACAAAATGGTTAGCACTGCTGTATCATACTGCTTTTTTTCTTGTACATGTACTCAGGGGACACAGTGGTTATTGTTGCTGTATCATACTGATTTGTTCTCGTACATGTTCTGGTACATGTAGTCTGGGGGCACAGTGGTTAGCATTGCTGTATCATACTGCTTTGTTCTCGTACATGTACTCAGGGGACACAGTGGTTATTGTTGCTGTATCATACTGATTTGTTCTCGTACATGTTCTGGTACATGTAGTCTGGGGGCACAGTGGTTAGCATTGCTGTATCATACTGCTTTGTTCTCGTACATGTACTCAGGGGACACAGTGGTTAGCATTACTGAATCGTACTGCTTTGTTCATGTACTTGTCCTCTGGGGGACACAGGGGTTAGCACTGCTGTATTATACCGCTTTGTTCTCGTACATGTACTCAGGGTGCACAGTGGTTGCCATTGCTATATCATACTGCCTTGTTCTCGTACATGTACTCAGGGTGACACAGTGGGTAGTGTTGCTGTATCATACTGCTTTGTTGACGTACATGTATTCAGGAGGACACAGTGTTTAGCACTGCTGTATCATACTGCTTTGTTTTCATACATGTACTCAGGGGCACAGTGGTTAGTACTGCTATATTATACTGCTTTGTTCTTGTACATGTACTCATGGGGACACAGTGGTTAGCATTGCTGTTGTACTTTTTTGTTCTCTTAGATGTACTCAGGGGGACACAGTGGTTAGCATCACTGTATTATACTGCTTTGTTCTCATATATGTACTCAGGGGGACACAGTGGTTAGCATTGCTGTATCATACTGCTTTGTTCTACTACATGTACTCAGGGGGACAAAATGGCTAGCACTGCTGTATCATACTGCTTTTTTCTTGTGCATGTACTCAGAGAACACAGTGGTTATTTTTGCTGTATCATACTGCTTTGTTGTCGTACATGTTCTGGTACATGTACTCACGGAACACACTGGTTAGCATTGCTATATCATACTGCTTTGTTCTTGTACATGTACTCAGGGGGCACAGTGGTTAGCATTGCTGTATCATACTGCTTTGTTCTCATAGATGTACTCAGGGGTACACAGTGGTTAGCATTGCTGTATCATACTGCTTTCGTCTCTTAGATGTACTCAGGGAACACACTGGGTAGCATTGCTATATCATACTGCTTTGTTCTTGTACATGTACTCAGGGGGCACAGTGGTTAGCATTGCCGTATCATACTGCCTTGTTCTCGTACATGTACTCAGGGTGGAACAATGGTTAGTGTTGCTGTATCATACTGCTTTGTTCTCATACATGTACTCAGGGGGACACAGTGGTTAGCATTGCTGCATCATACTGCTTTGTTCTCGTACATGTCATCAGGGAGACACAGTGGTTAGCATTGCTGTATCATGCTGCTTTGTTCTCTTAGATGTACTCAGGGGGACACAGTGGTTAGCATTGGTGTATCATACTGCTTTGTTCTTGTACTCAGGGGGACACAGTGGTTAGCATCACTGTACTATACTGCTTTGTTCTCGTACATGTACTCAAGGGGACACAGTAGTCAGCACTGCTGTGTTATACTGCTTTGTTCTCGTATATGTGCTCAAGGGGACACAGTGGTTAGCATTGTTGTATCTTATTGCTTTGTTCTCCTACATGTACTCATGGGGACAAAATGGTTAGCACTACTGTATTATACGGCTTTTTTTCTTTTGCATGCACTCAGAGGACACAGTGGTTATTGTTGCTGTATCATACTGCTTTGTTCTCATACATGTTCTGGTACATGTACTCCGGGGGCACAGTGGTTAGCGTTGCTGTATCATATTGCTTTGTTCTCGTACATGTACTCAGGGTGACACAGTGGTTCACGTTGCTGTATCATACTGCTTTGTTCTCATACATGTACTCAGGGGGACACAGTGATTAGCATTGCTGTATCAAACTGCTTTGCTCTCATACATATACTCAGGGGGCACAGTGGTTAGCACTGCTATATTATGCTGCTTTGTTCTCATACATGTCTTCAGGGGGACACAGTGGTTAGCACTACTGTATTATACTGCTTTGTCATCGTGCATGTACTCAGGGTGACACAGTGGTTAGCATTGCTGTATCATACTGCTTTGTTCTCGTACATGTACTCAGGGGGCACATTGGTTACCACTGCTGTATTATACTGCTTTTTTCTTGTACATGTCCTCAGGAGGACACAGTGGTTAGCACTGCTATATCATATTGCATTGTTCTTGTAGATGTACTCAGGGGACACAGTAGTTGGCATTGCTGTATCATACTGCTTTGTTCTCGTACTTGCACTCAGGGGGATACAGTGGTTAGCACTGCTGTATTATACTGCTTTCTTCTTGTACATGTACTCAGGGGGCACAGTGGTTAGCATTGCTATATCATACTGCCTTGTTCTCTTACATGTACTCAGGGTGACACAGTGGTTCACGTTGCTTTATCATACTGCTTTATTCTCATACATGTACTCAGGGGGACACAGTGGTTAGCATTGCTGTATCAAACTGCTTTGTTCTCATTCATGTACTCAGGGGGCACAGTGGTTAGCACTGCTGCATTATACTGCTTTGTTCTCATGCATGTCCTCAAGGGAGGACAGTGCTTAGCTTTGCTGTATCATACTGCTTTGTTCTCTTTGATGTACTCAGGGAGACACAGTGGTTAGCATTGCTGTATCATACTGGTTTGTTCTTATACTTGTACTCAGGGGGACACAGTGGTTAGCACTGCTGTATTATACTGCTTTGTTCTCGTATATGTACTCAGAGGGACACAGTGGTTAGCACTGCTGTATCATACTGCTTTGTTCTCATATATGTACTCAGGGGGACACAGTGGTTAGCACTGCTGTATCATACTGCTTTGTTCTCCTACATGTACTCATGGGGACAAAATGGTTAGCACTGCTGTATCATACTGCTTTTTTTCTAGTACATGTACTCAGGGGACACAGTGGTTATTGTTGCTGTATCATACTGATTTGTTCTCGTACATGTTCTGGTACATGTAGTCTGGGGGCACAGTGGTTAGCATTGCTGTATCATACTGCTTTTTTCTCGTACATGTACTCAGGGGACACAGTGGTTAGCATTACTGAATCATACTGCTTTGTTCATGTACTTGTCCTCTGGGGGACACAGTGGTTAGCACTGCTGCATTATACCGCTTTGTTCTCGTACATGTACTCAGGGTGCACAGTGGTTGCCATTGCTATATCATACTGCCTTGTTCTCGTACATGTACTCAGGGTGACACAGTGGGTAGTGTTGCTGTATCATACTGCTTTGTTGACGTACATGTACTCAGGAGGACACAGTGTTTAGCACTGCTGTATCATACTGCTTTGTTCTCGTACATGTACTCAGGGGCACAGTGGTTAGTACTGCTATATTATACTGCTTTGTTCTTGTACATGTCCTCAGGGGGACACAGTGGTTAGCATTGCTGTATCTTACTTCTTTGTTCTTGTAGATGTACTCATGGGGACACAGTGGTTAGCATTGCTGTTGTACTGTTTTGTTCTCTTAGATGTCCTCAGGGGGACACAGTGGTTAGCATCACTGTATTATACTGCTTTGTTCTTATATATGTACTCAGGGGGACACAGTGGTTAGCATTGCTGTATCATACTGCTTTGTTCTCCTACATGTACTCAGGGGGACAAAATGGCTAGCACTGCTGTATCATACTGCTTTTTTTCTTGTGCATGTACTCAGAGAACACAGTGGTTATTTTTGCTGTATCATACTGCTTTGTTGTCGTACATGTTCTGGTACATGTACTCCGGGGGCACAGTGGTTAGCGTTGCTGTATCATACTGCTTTGTTCTTGTAAATGTGCTCAGGGGAACACAGTGTTTAGCATTGCTGTATTATACTGCTTTGTGCTCGTACATATACTCAGGAGAACACAGTACTTCACACCGCTGTAACATACTGCTTTGCTCTCGTACATGTACTCAGGGGGAACAGTGGTTAGCATTGTTGTATCATACTGCTTTGTTTTTGTGCATGTAGTCAGGGGAACACAGTAGATAGCATTGCTGTATCATACTGCTTATTTCTGATATGTGTACTCAGAGGAACAAAGTGGATAGCATTGCTGTATCATACTGCTTTGTTTTCTTACATGTACTCTGTTGGACACAGTGGTTAACACTGCTGTATCATACTGCTTTGTTCTCCTACATGTACTCAGGGGAACACAGTGGTTAGTATTGCTATATGATACTGCTTTGTTCTTGTACATGTACTCAGAGGACACAGTGTTTAGCAGCACTGTATAATACTGCTTTGTTCTTGTACATGTACTCAGGGAATACAGTGGTTAGCACTGCTGTATCATACTGCTTTGTTCTCATACATGTACTCAGGGGGGGACACAGTGGTTAGCACTGCTGTATCGTACTGCTTTGTTCTCGTACATGTATACAAGGGGACACAGTGGTTAGCATTGCTGTATTATACTGGTTTGTTCTCATACACATATACAGGGGGACACAGTGGTTAGCATTGCTGTATTATGCTGCTTTGTTCTTGTACATGTACTCAGGGGACACAGTGGTTAGCGTTGGTGTATCATAGTGCTTTGTTGTCGTACATGTACTCAGGGGACACAGTGGTTAGCGTTGCTGTATCATACTGCTTTGTTCTCGTACATGTACTCAGGAGGACTCAGTTGTTAGTATTGCTGTGTCATACTGCTTTCTTCTCGTATATGTACTCAGGGGACATAGTGGTTAGCATTGCTGCATAATACTGCTTTGTTCTCGTACATGTGCTCAGGGGGACACAGTGGTTAGCATTGCTGTATCTTACTGCTTTGTTCTCGTACATGTACTCACGGGTATAAAGTGGTTAGCATTGCTGTATCATTCTGCATTGTTGTCGTACATGTACTCAGGGGGACACAGTGGTTAGCGTTGCTGTATCATACTGCTTTGTTCTCGTACATGTACTCAGGAGGACTCAGTGGTTAGCATTGCTGTATCATACTGCTTTGTTCTTTTACTTGTACTCAGGGGACACAGTGGTTAGCATTGCTGTATCATAGTGCTTTGTTGTCGTACGTGTACTCAGGGGACACAGTGGTTAGCATTGCTGTATCTTACTGCTTTGTTCTCGTACATGTACTCATGGGTACAAAGTGATTAGCATTGCTGTATCATTCTGCTTTGTTGTCGTATGTGTACTCAGGGGGGGACAGTGGTTAGCGTTGCTGTATCATACTGCTTTGTTCTCGTACATGTACTCAGGAGGACTCAGTGGTTAGCATTGCTGTATCATACTGCTTTGTTCTTGTACATGTACTCAGGGGCAAGAATGCAGATAACTACTGATGGTGCACTAAGAATTTAGATAAATAAAAATTGATCAACAATAGGTACCAGATACATAGTTTTGTCTATCCCTTTATCTGGTTCTGAGTGTAGTTTACACACATTCACACACACACACACACACACACACACACACTTCTCCCCCTTGCACCACTTTACTCATGTGTCCTAACCCTAACCCTACACATTATGTTACAAAAATCACTTTTCTAAACAGTAACACTGCACACGACAAAAGGACAAAGAGCAAACAAAACACCAAATGTACAAAACGGTATTATCTTCTTACCTAACCCTTCCTTTAACTCTAATGTATGAACATATATACTAACCACTATAACCGGTTCAGTCATTCATTTTCTCTTACTTACCTACACTATAGAAATGAGTATGCAGTCATTTGACAATTCATTCATTTGTGCATTCAATCTTTTTACACCCACCAAAACTTTTCATTTGAGAAGGCACCCACTCTTTTGAACTCTGAATATATGCATATTCCCACACAAACACACACATACACACGCATATGTATATATGCACACACACACATATATATATATATAGATATATATATATAGTATACATACACACACACATATGCACACGTACAGATACTCACACATACATACATATCTATGCAAATCTAAATCTCTATTTTATATATATATATATATATATATATATATATATATATATATATATGTATATGGATTCACTTTATATCTTTGAAATACTGAAATCTCGAAATTCAGTATGTCGGGGCTATAAAGTCAAAACCTAACAAGCATGAAAACCCAGAAGCATGAAATTCAAAATGTCGCATACCAGAGATTTTGAATCAGCGCTTCTGTTCTCCACAAATACACACCTTCCTCCCCTCACACACACAAAAGCTCTGTACTACATAAAAGCAGGGGGCAAGCCCCACTGCACCCCTCACACCCCCCTACTTAAATATTCTAACTCTGGGGTTGCACTACACACAAAAAAACAAAAAACACCACCACACAAGCTATATTCTCCTCACACTCACACATCACATCAACAAAACACACTAACACACACCACAGCCCCTACCCAAAATCCTTAACACATCAACACTTACCTGAATCCATAACCACAGCGATACACCACAATCACTAATTCAAAACCACCAATATGTGAGGTTTTGAATTTCATGCTTCTGAGGTTTCGCTCTTTTCAGGATTCCACTTTATGGGCTCAAAATACTGAATTTCGATATTTCAGTATTTCGAGCTTCTAAAGTGAATCCATATATATATATATATATATATATATATATATATATATATATATATATATGGGTCTACTTCGAATAACCGAAGCGCCACGTCACCGACACCCGGAAGACCGAGACGGTACGACCGAACGGGTAGGTTACCGAAAACGCGATATCCCGTCAGCTGAGAGACCGACAACGGCAGCATGTGAGCGTGATCCGGTAAGTGTGTGAAAGTGAAAGATTTAGGATTGGGGAGCGGACAGGTAAGTGTACGATAGTGAGGGATTTTAGGTTAGGGTGTGGGAAAGGTGAGTGTGCGGTAGTGTCGGACTAAGGGTTCCGGTGAGGTAAGTGTGTGGAAGTGACGTAGATCAGTGTAGGGAAGGGTTAAGTGTGTCAGGGTTAGAATGCGGGTGGAGTGAGTGTTCGATAGTGACGGGCTGAATGTTTTAGGGTGGGTTAAGTGAGTTAGGGTTAGGGTGCAGGTAGGGTAAGTGTGCGATAGTGACGGTGTTGAGGTTTAGGGGTGGGTTAATTGAGTTAGGGTTAGGGTGCAGGTAGGGTAAGTGTGCGATAGTGACGGTGTTGAGGTTTAGGGGTGGGTTAAGTGAGTTAGGGTTAGGGTGCGGGTTGGGTAAGTGTGCGGTAGTGTCGGACGTTAGGGTTAGGGTTTAGGTTAAGGTTAGTGGATATGTTATTGTGTGCAATGTGTAGTTGACGTTTTTTGTGTCGGTGTAGTGGTGTTCGGTTTTTTGAGTTGTTGGTGTTGTGTGTTTTCGGTTGTTTGGGGTCGGTAACTTGTGTGTCGGTGAATCGGAAGTTCGGTGATAGAAAGTAGACCCATATACATATATATATATATATATATATATATATATATATATATATATATATATATATATATGTGTGTGTGTGTGTGTGTGTTTAGAAGTGGGTGGATTTAGGTACATTTTAGGTTTTAGGTGGCACTTGCTATTTTTCAACTGTCTACACATTAATGCCAGCCTGATAAGTGAATTGAGCATGGCTGCATTTTCCTTGTCCCCCTGCTGACCTCAAACAGTATTACTTTATCTTGCTTCAGTGCTAACATGCACGTTCTCCTCAGCTCAGAACTATTTTTGTCTGACATCTAAAGAGCATTCATGTTTGTGCTTCCCCACCTCACTTTACTTCCTAGAATACCCTTGTTTTAATGGTCCCTCAGAATGAGTTGCTTCATGACTGTCCATTTATCATCTACTGACAAGGACCAGACTTCTAACTGACTCACTGGGGTTCTGTCTGGTGAATCTTTGTTTTCAGTGGAACTCAAACATACATGTTGTTAGGATCAGGAAAGACAAAAATAAAAAAAAAATCATACTCTATTAGCAATTCTTTGCATATAGTTTTATTAAGTGATTCATTTCTGTTAACTTCTGATACTAACCAATAAACTAACAACGCTTTGTCCAAGGACAGCAAAAGCAAGTAGACATACAAGGGCGTCAGCTCAGTTCAGTTCCAGTGTGACAGCACTTATTTGGTTCTTGACTTCTTATAAATTTATTGTCTTATTTTATTTATTTTATGATCAGTAGTAGGCATGGTTTGTGCAGACGTTGGGATCAGGATATTAAAAATGGCATTTACAATTTCCACCGTATTTAAATACAGTCTATGTGCATTTCTGAGGAAGGACAAAATATGTGATCTACAAATTAAAATATTCATGATAAAAGTATAGCTGGCAGAAGTGAGCTTTGACCTAGACTTGAAAAGCTATGGGACTGCATAAAACTATCAGCTTATAAGAACATATATGTATACATGAGTATCAACACGTGTGAAAAAGCTTGCTGTTTTTGTGATGAAGTAGCGAATAGCTGCTCTGTGTAATACCCCCCAAACCTAAGAGTAAGTGCAGTGAGATGCAACCTTCACCACATGTGAGACCACAAAATGTAGAGGAAACTCACTTACTTTTAAAATAGTCAGCTAAGTAAATAACTGTCAAAGTCAATAAATTCAATGTGTAATGTACTAGTTTTGACAACCTTTCATTTTTTTCTGTTTAGCTTCCACCTTTTAACTAGGGTGTGTACCATCTGAACAGGAAATATAAAATACCATACAGTCTTTTCTGAATATTACAAACATGATATAGCTTACTAATAAACTGAATTTCAGTCTGGGGGGGGGGGTGCTAGCTCTTAATATTATGAATTTAGATAATCAAGTGGTCACACAATGGCACTGTTAATTCTTAATAATTCTTAAGACTCTTTCAGATCACACCATCGTAAAGGCATTGATAAGTACAGCAGCACTCATAGAAAGAAGTGCGCAGCACTTAATATTGTATTAAACATCAAAACACACAGGAAGGAATATTTGGTAGAAATCAGCAGTCCCTGGTAGTGGTATCACATGAATCTGACAGCTACCATATAACAATATCAGAAAATATATATACACGTGTTTGAGGGCTACACACTATGATGTCACTCTAAAGAAGAACATGAATAGTTTCTTAAGGGTATGCTAAAATGTAATATCATTCATAAGTGTATAGCAGCTTCTGACTTCTCTTATCCTAACAGAGTGGGATGATATCGCTGTAATAATTTGTACACTCCTATGTTTCTGAGCTCTGTTAATAATAACCTAATACAACTTGTGAAAATGGTTACAAAAGAAGTCAATATTGTTGATATTATGCTCACATGACCAACAACTATCACAAATGGAAGTACATTATAGTACACTCAAGTTTAACAAAAACATGCACTACCAATATTAAGAATTAGTTCTGGGATTTCACAAAGGGCAGTTATTTAGCTGTCAGTCGCATTCTTCCTGTGACAATTTATGTGTTGTATCCCAATACACAATTGTGTAAATTACATTTAGGAAAATATAACTAGTCACAGTACTTTAAAGGTATCAGGGAACATATTACTGCATCTCACAGAGAACTGATCCAGTACATGAGACAGATGTAACTTAAAAAAAATGTAATATCTTAGTAGGGAAAATGGCTGGGATAGTCTTTGCCTTAAATAAATACACCAATGAACTTTTCAGAGATAAAGAGCCTTTCCTCATCAATTCATCAGGTACCTTGGCATTTTGCCTTCAAAGGATGCATCTATTTAAACAGACTCACATTTTACACCCAGGGAAAGCCACAATTATACATAATTAGTTCATTTTAAAGTGCACCATGCAATAAATATTCATCTCAGACATTATATAACTCAATATGAATAAATTACAATGACATCCAAAATGTGCAAATGATATATGCAAAATAATATGCAGAACAAAGCCATAAAATAAATGTGAAGCTCTGCTGTGGCGAACCCTAGCCGGGAAAAGCCGAAAGACAAACAAACATCTAAGATTAACTTCAAGGTTAATTCAAGTACAGAGTAAACTTATTTTAAATTACAGGACATTTTTTCCTGGGGGCCTTAACCTTGACCACTGTACAGTATTATTCTAAAATGTTTATAAAAAGTAGAATGATATTTTTCTTTTTCTCAAACTTCTTTTAATTTAAAAAGACCACATCACCATATTCATTAACAAGAAACTAAACTTAAGATGTAATGAACATTTGTATATCTTATTGCCATTTTATATACCAAATGAAGTTTATTTCAGCTTGTGTGCCTTATGTATCTACTTCAGATAAAATGGTTAATTTAATTTTATTTAAACTAAGATATATTCCTTTCTAGAGGGAGCATTACTTTACAATGTAGAATACCGTTCCTAAAGTTAGAAGAAGAGCATTCTTTAGAACAATAAAAAATAGCAATTTAAGTTTATAATAGCTCTGGTGAAACATAACAATAATGTATTGCCAAGGTGCAGGTTATGCTGGGATTGACTTACATCTGCATGAAATGATTTTGCAAATAGTTTGTATACGTATTGTATATATCTGTATATGTATTTGTAAATATCAACAGTTAACTGTACGTAAAGTTCACCTGGACCTAGCATAAGCTGTAAGTTCTATGCCACACTTGTACTTTAGTCAGCACAAGAAACTTTACTCCACACGCATCACCTACCAATCTCCAGCATGTAACTCACTGAGGACTCAATTCATCAAGTTAAACAGTTTGTTGTTCAACCTGCTGAATAAACTTGAAAATACGTGGCTTTCCACTGGGCTTCTCCGCACCACCAGAATTATATATAGCAAGTTTACTGCTGCACAAACATAAGGAAGGGAGAACTCTACCAAAAATGAAGGAATCACTGCCAGGACATAGCAACAAACTGCATCAGTGATGGTGTGCTTAAGAAAACAGTGTTCATTGAGTTTAACATGGGGAAAGTTAAACTTGGTGAATAGATTCTTGGGTTCTGAGGCTCAGTGAAGTGCACAGAACTCAATGCACACACTAGAAAAATTAAGTGGGTATATCTATGGTCTTTAATCTACAACCAGTTTAATAAATTTCATGGAAACATTTTTTTTGGAAAATAGAAGTTGCTGAAGTGTTGCTGAGTTGTTCCTTTTACATCACATTGCATAATAAACCCTGGGGGGTATTAAGTTTTTTTTTTTTTTTTTTTACAAAATTATTTTTTTGATTGGCTTGTAACACAAATAGCTGTATGACAGATAATACCATGTATAACTATGTAAGTACAGAACAAATTTAACATTATCATTGGTGAACTCTCAATGTCAGCACTAGAGTCATTACTTCTTCTTCTTCTTCTTTCGGCTTTTCTTGATTAGGGGTCGCCACAGTGGATCACCTGTCCGCTCATGATTGGCAGTGGAGTTTTACAGTGTTGAGTTGCCGGCCCGGCGCCCAACTTTCCACGGAAAGCACACACATGCACACACTCACACCTAGGGCTAATTTAGAGTGTCCAATCCACCTACAGCATGTCTTTGGGATGTGAGAGGAAACCGGAGCACCCGGCGGAAACCCACGCGACCTCTGGGAGGACATGCAGACTCCGCACAGAAGGCACCCCAGCTGAGAATTGAACTGGAAAACCTCTTGCTGTAAAGTGCCAATGCTAACCGCTGCACCACTGAGGCCACCCCCAGAACTAGAGTCATTACAGTTTTTTTTGATCACAGGTACACTGGTCTAAATGCAACTGATCATATCTGGATTATAATATTTGTTAATGACTAAAAACCTGATGTGTTTCTCTACAAATTCAGATTCATCATCCTGTGTTTGGAAATATACAATAAAATTAAATTATTGTGTTATACATAACCAATATTTCAATATCAAGTGCTGTGAAAGCTCTATTTGGATAAAAATGAATGGAAACAACATGTGGGCATAAATCATTGCTTACGAACAACGGAAAAAAATAGACTTTTAATCAATCCTACTCAGGATATTTTTATTTTTTATTTAACATTTGTTAACCGGGAAAGTCCAACTTGGAACAAAGCCAATTTTCAGCAGAGGCCTGGGGAGAAACACTCCAGATGCATGTCTTTATAACATATCCTTGATACCCTGATATCCTTCAAGCAACTCAGCAAATCATGTTGAAATAGCAAATTTCTTTTTTCAAATAATAATTTCCTTTCATAAATGTTCTATATGGCTGTAAAAGAATATAAGGTCTCTTCCTTCTTTTTTGCTGTCTAAACATATAATGTTATAGTGTACACTTCTTACATGTATGAAGGCTGTTCCCTCAAGACACGGATACTTTTACAACTTACATCGTCTAAGTATGTAATCTTGTTAGAGAAATGCAATATGCTATTCACAAAAAGATTAATAAGGTAGAATCCACTGAAAACTGCCTTAAACCTTAACATTTAGTGTGTGATTTTTGTCCTGTAATTAATGCAATATGTGAACAAGTTCTGTCAGTGCCAATGTTTTTAAGATATCATTTTCATTTGGCACATAAAATATCAGGAAATAGTCTCTTAAAATGGAAATGGTTTAAGTAAATGCTTTCAAAGTCCAGCTGCGGGTTTAAGAGGAGTTTATCAATGTTTGGAATGCTCCTCCTGCCATCATTTGCACCGCAATAACATTGATAGCATTGCCTATGTCCAGTAATTAATTAAATAACTACATTTGCTTACATACGTTATTACATGTTAATTTTTCATATACAAAGTTGCTTTGAATTTTTCTTAGGCACAGTCTAAGTCTATGTATTTGCAGAGAAATAGCCGAAATTCAGAATGTCATACTGATGCACAGAAACAGTGGAAATATACCTTAGCCATATCAATTAGAAATTAGGATTAGAATTAGAAGCTCAAAATTAGAAAAGAAGATTAGTAATGGAGAAGTTAAAGAAATAGAAATTGAAGTCATGGACTACCTGTAAAGTAAAGGCTTTAGTGTAGAAGATCCAGAAAATTAGGGAGAAATGAGTGGAACGGGAAGTATCTGATCAGGTGCCACATGAAGATACTCTGGAGCCTTCAGCAGTAAACCAGTACAAAAGTTCAGTTGGAGTTGTACACCAAGGGAAGGAGCAGTAAACACTGGCAACTCTGACCCAGTCAATGTTGTGGGGTGATAGGCCAGTGAGTTTACAAATGAAAGAGTAATGAATGATACAAGGCGCAGATATCACAGGAAGATGTTTTGCAACTTTCTGTAGAATGCCAACACAAAATGGAGAACAAAGAATGTAATGTCAGTTTAAAAGAAGAAGATCTTAGGGAGGAGTTGCTTGATTTAATAGAGATGGCTAGACATATTAAGATTGATGAAAGAAATAGGTTACAGATAGTCCATAAGACCCAAAATGTTAGAAGTTTGATAAAACAAATGAACACAGTAATCAAGAATACTAGCAGAAATACTTGTGATATTACAGAAGTAAATAGGATATGATACTGTGCAGCAAAATGTAATAACAGATAGTCTTTACCACAGAGATACAGGGCAATAAGGGAAAGGAAGGGAAGAAATCAAATGCCGTCACGGAAGTACTGAATAGAGAAAACTATAAAGCAATCAAGACAAGAAGTGTCACTGTTAGAAGAGTATAGCAGAGGGAACAGATCAAGAAAAATACTTAGAAAGATAGATGTGATAAAAGCAATGTGCAGTATTAGAACAGCCCAGGATCTATCGTGCACTATTGTAAATAACAAACTAAAGCACAAGTAGAAAAGCTTTGAATATATGTACATAAATATAAAGGAAAAGTACAAAATAAGCAATTCATTGATTATCCAAAAAAAAGTTTTATAGAGAATTGGGAAACAAAGCAAAATGAATAGAAACACCACCAAAAGGAAAAGAAAAAGAAGTAGTCACATTTTGGAGAAATATTTATGAAGTCCCTGTGGAGCATAATAAAGACAACGAATTTATAGAAGTAAAAGAAAAAGAAATTCAAAAATAGAGGATATGAAATGGGATGAAGTAATGGCCATAGAAATTGAAATGAAATTAAGAAAAGCTCCTAACTGGAAAACCCCAGGCTTTTAGTAGATGATTTAAAACTGTAGAGTTCATCAGATGAAGAGCTGAAAGCACAACTGCAAGTGGTCAAAACTTTCTCAGATGATATAAGACTGTCGTTTGGTCTTGATAAATGTACAAAAGCAACCTTTAAAGCAGGAAACTTGCAGTACCAGGAAAATATTAATCTGGGGACAGGAATGTGATATAAAGGAACCTGAACAAGAGGGAGTGTATAAATATTTGGGAAATGATGATGGACTGACAATATATCGTGAACAAATGTGAACAAAAGTTAGTAAGGAATATTTTAGAAGACTAAAATGAATACTGAAAACAGCCCTGACATCTAGGAACAAAATCCAAGCTATAAACCGATTTGCTCTTCATGTTCTAACTTAGAGTTTTGGAGTGACTGACTGGCCCCAAAAGGTAATGGATCAGTTAGACAGGAAAAAAAGAAAAATGTTTCATGCTTATCAAATGCTTTATAAAAACTGGTGTATACCACCATGATTATATATTCCCCATTCTGATGGAGGTACAGGCCTCCTCAATACTAATTACATGTATAAATCTGCAATCATAGGAGTGCAGGCAAATCTGCTGACCTTATAAGATGTGAACATAGAGAAAGTTTTAAAACATGCGGAGAAGTCTAAGATGGCTTCCCTCCTTAGTTCAGCAGAAGCATGTCAGCTTCGAGTAGGAAAGGGACTCAAACCAGAAGTAGATAAAAATCAGGCAGCAACTGAATGTGCCAAAAAACAAAAGAAAGAAAATAAGGTGAAGGACCAGATGAAATGGCAAGAAATGTGGAAAATGCATCAATAGTTGAAAGTACAGAAAACTCCTTGGTTAACCTCATGGTGATCAGGATCTGATGCAGCAATGATTAAGAAGAGGTCATTTTAAAACAAAGGATGAAAAGGTAAAATTAGCAGCCCAGGATAGTGGACTATATACACGATGGTTTACAAAGTCTATTGAACATGTGGGAGAAACAGACAAATGCAGGTTTTGTAAAACAGAACAGCAAACAGTCTCAACTCTTGTTGCTGGGTGTGATACACCAATGGCAGATAATTGGTATATTGAAATGCATAATAATGTGACAAGAGTGTTGCATTGAGGATTTGCAAATATTACAATACTGAAGTAGTTGAAAAGCACTGGAAACATGAGCCACAAAGCATTATAGAAAATGATGAAGTTTACATCTCATGGGATCACCCATTAAAGAAGTTCAAAAATAGATGCAAGAAAAGCAGAAATAGAAGTCCGTGGAAAGAAGACAAAAGTGGCTTTGATTACTGAAATTGCTATACCCAGTGAGTACAGTGTCTTACATAGAGAGAGAGAGAGAGAGAGAGACACACACAAAGTCATAAAATACCAGGATTTGCAGGCAGAAATGAGGGCAATGTGGATGAAGGATACACAGACCATTCCAATAGTAGTAGGAGCAATAGGTATCATAAAAAAAGAATTTACATTTGTATTTAACTATACTACCGATATATGCAACTCTGTATGAATTGCAGACGGTGTCAATTCTGGGCACATTGCCAGTGCTGCGAAGGGCACTTTTGGCTAACATTAAACATTGAAACAACACTAATTTCACAATTTTATCATACTTTGATGAGAATGGTGTCTAATCCCATCATAGTATTAGAAACCTAAATGACTTGGAGAAATTAAACGGTGGAGATGGCTTTTAGTACCCAAATATGTCTATAGCTGAAAGATACAATACCTTACCTCAATAGTAAATGACTGCATCTCCAAACATTTCCCATAGGATGCAAGTATTAGAGAGGATTTAAAGATCCTAAACTAAACCACTGAAGTAGAATTTTTGGTGAAGTAAATGATGCAACATGAAACAAAAACAAAGTGCATTAGTTACATACCAAAGCAACCATGGATCACACTGAATGTGATTCATAAATATTGTACAAGATCCATTTGTCTCTCCAAGTCTTCCTATTAAGTCAGCCTAACAGCCAGGATGGAGAGGAACAATGAAAATATCTACAACTATATAACAATAAACTGAAATAAAAGAACAGTGTAGTGCACTGGAGTCCAGAAATACTGCTTCTTTCGAACATGCAAAATACTGCTAATACCTTAGCCAACAATGTTGCTGCCAACTTTAGGGCCTCCAGTAAATAAATCTATTGACCTCTCAAGTACAGATAATAAAGCACCTTGCATGCCTCTTGACTACTCCTGAGGCAGACGTAGGTAAAATCTAAAATGTGAACTGCCTAAGTCTTAATAACATCCAAGAGAGTTTCCTCTGTGCCATAACATATAGCTTGGTACACTAACTATATGTACTACAAAGAAAAGGTCTCTTTCTACAGGTGTTGTCCTTGATTTATGGTTCAGGTGATGCTGATGGCAATTCACATGGAGAATTGAACATCAGTCACCAGTGACAACAGACCTATTGGTCTCACATTCAGTCTCTGCAAAATTATCAAGAAGGTCATTTGGTGCTGGCACAGAATATGCTGGAAATCAGTTGTTTCAAAAAGTCATATTGGATTATAAAAGGCAGGTATAGCCTTTTGAATGCTGTCACCTTTTTTGAAAGTTACAGCTTTTACAGCTACAGTAGCTGAAGGGCTCACATTACATGCTATATACATGCTATATAAATGCTTGCAAAAGCATTTGATACTATCACTCTTATAAGAAAAAACAAACAAACTCAAGGAGTTCAAAGTCGGTGGATTCAGTACTTGCCAGAATGAAAACTGGCTATAATGTAGAACAGAACAGTTTAGACTAGGTGGCAACTCTTTAATCTTGCAGGAGTTATCAGTAGGTACCACAAGGTTTGGTTCCTGGCCAACTCCTTTTTGGCAATTTCTTCTCAGATGTCCAGGCTAATAATAATATATAGCTTAGAAACTTTGCCAACTGGAATTTCGGTAGCACCATCCCTCCCCCAAAGTGATGCTTCTGTCCTGAAGAACAGGTTGGACAACACTCATATTAGTCTGAAATAAATGGCTTAGAATTTAATATTAAAACTGTAACAACCTGTCCTTTAGTAAGAAAGTTATTCCAGTTAATTACTACAGGGCAGGCACTAAAACTGGATCAGGTTGTTAAGAACCTGTATATGCTGAAGACAGTATCATCTTCAGTAAGCTCATCATCACAGTTCTCCAGAAGGCCAATGGATTCTCAAACAGATGATATGCCTCTCAAGAGAGGCCCTTATTCTCTTATATGCCTGTCTACTCAGTTATAGAATATAATGAAACATTCTTGTCCAACTAGAAAAGGTTTAGACTCCTTACCAAAATCAGCATCATCCACAACCTGAGTTCCTCAGAAAACTTTCAGCAGATGTCGATCTTCTCAAAATTGTATTGCCTAATCAGAATTGAACTTTGCTTCTTACTGTAGACTCTGACTGACCTAGAACTTTTCGAAAGCCTATGGTGGAATTTATAAATGGAGAGCCAACAACTTAAATCATAATTAACAACAATAGTATACGGTATGTGGCTGAGTCATTACCCATTGGCTCCTGCTTCTCTAGAATAAACTTCCTCTGACTATAAACAATTCACATCTCTCTGTACACTTAAGATACATCTTGAGGACTATAATTGGTACCAATAAATTCCAACATTGGATAACAGTTATGAATCTGGTCCTTAATATAGACAGCAAACTCATCAATATCCCATTTCATCAAGTTTATCCCCCTGTAAATCCCAAAGGAAATGGTTCTTCCTAGGGTTTCTGCATATCCCCAGTCCAGTACTTCCACCCTGAACTAATATAATCTTTGTCAGGGGTCACACTATTTCTGGGTAAGGGGCAAACTAAATGAAATGAGAGTTTAACATGTTTTCCTTCGCTATTCATGACCGTACCCTTTTTGTATGACTTCAGTAGCCCTCTTCAGTACATGCCATGGTCAAAATTGATGACACATGTTGTGAGCAACATCTTTGAGTCATCAGGAATCATTGCTTCTAAATGCATACACCTGTATGTAATAAGACAGTCATGATTTGAGTATAAATCCTTCTGTATGTCAGCTGGATTCCAGCACCACTTCATAACTGTACTTTTATCACTTACCTCCGCACCACTTATTTTACTCCACTGCTACTACTTCTGGGGTACAACAAGGGTGCAGACTGCAGAGCGAACACTGCAGCTTTTATATTTAATTTCACTGTATGTTCTTAGGGATTGATGGAAAGAGAATCCCCGTCAGTTGAGCTATGTCAGATGCAGCATCATGATCACTGCTACAGCAAGATTGTGATGCCAAACAAACGGAATCACAGACTCGGTTTTAATCAGGTACTTCTAAAGTAGGAGAACTGTGGCAATGGAAACTAATAATGAAGTTAAAGTAATGAAAATGTAAAAAAGGACAATAAGCATGTATAAAATCCATGAATGAGTGTGCTCTCCACAATGTTCTTAGGCATCATAGGTGTTGCACGTCCTAAGCTAATTAAAATCATGTTGACTGCTCTGCAAAGTTTTTGGACATCTTCAGCTTTAAAATGACAATGGATGTCATATTTGGAGCACTGAAAATTTAATAGCTATTATGGACATGAAATAATAGTTGTCAGTCTTGCAAGCCATAGTCTTTGTTTCTCTGACTTTCTGATTTTCAATGTAATTCAGTTTCTCTTGCAGTGTAACAAAAATGAATATTTCAAGAACAGGTAAGTGTTATGCTATAATTATAGTTTTATTTGGTAATATAGACTTATAAATAACCCAGTGCCTCCTCTGATGACTACAAATAAATGAAAGAAGGTATTTTTTCTTTACTTTATATTTACTTTTATTGTATCTGTGCCACAGATTTATTATAATCTACACATGTGTAGTTTTCGGCATCATACCCCGTTGTCATGATTATATAACATACTGTAGAAAGAACAGAGGCACTGAGATGTTAACAGATGTGAAGCAAGCATGTTCTAATGAAGCTTTTCATTTGATGTTTGATATGTGTTGTATGCCGGAGAAGGAATCCGTGGAGGAAACAGATGATGTGTGCCCATGGAATGGAATGTTAGTTTGTGTGACAGAGAAGGAATCCATGGAGGAAACAGATGATGTGTGCCCATGGAATGGAATGCTAGTCTGTGTGATGGAGAAGGAATCCGTGGAGGAAACAGATGATGTGTGTCCATGGAAAGGAATGCTAGTCTGTATGATGGAGAAGGAATCCATGGAGGAAACAGATGATGTGTGTCCATGGAATGGAATGCTAGTCTGTATGACGGAGAAGGAATCCATGGAGAAAACAGATGATGTGTGTCCATGGAATGGAATGCAAGTCTGTATGACGGAGAAGGAATCTGTGGAGGAAACAGATGATGTGTGCCCATGGAATGGAATACTAGTCTGTGTGACGGAGAAGGAATACGTGGAGGAAACAGATTATGTGTGTCCATGGAATGGAATGCTAGTCTGTGTGAAGGAGAAGGAATCCGTGGAGGAATTCAAGAGGGAATAAAATGTGTAGGAAATTATGAATGAAAATGAAACAATGGTGGGGGAGCAATGTGTTAAATGCACTTAAAGGGCAAAATAAATAGTTTTACCTGTCTTATTTTGCTAACAAACAACTACAGTTTTACCATCTGCAGCAGCAGTAGCTGTAAAACTTACAAGGTCCTTCATCTTGTCAAGTGCGTAGCAGCAGCAACCACTGCCTATATTTACAAAGCCAGGCTATGGTCAGAGGGTAATAGCTAGAAAATATCTGAAAACAGAAAGTTGTGTTCCAGCATGCTGAAAGACAGGAAGAAGCAACTCTGAAGGTTGCACCTGAAATTGATGTCCTTCTAGGTGTACAAAATTCAGCAGAATACCAAAGGAGTTAAATATCTGTTCAATATATTTTGTAGCTGATGCATAACTTAGTGGATCCTTCACCACATATACAACTCTTTCTAGCTAAACAGTAAAGAAGAATTATTAATTAACCAAGAAGTTCTCTTTCATAGATAAGTAATGAAATGCATCACAGCTCGAGTCTTAGAGCTTCTGGGAGACTGAAATCCCGCAAAAGGTGTCACTTCCTGAGTATGCCTCTCAAAAACTCTCTTCTTGCCCTAGAAGACTATCAAATGAAGAGCAAATCAAATGAAGAGCAAATAAATATCAAACAATGTCTGAGCAAATTTAAATGCACTTGGGAAAGAAAACATAAATGTGGTGCAGTGGCATATAAGCATCTCAAAATACTATAGAAGAACACCATGGGATCTTAGACTGCTACCTGGGAAATTAGTGGCAAACAATAGTAAAGTGGAACACATGGGGCCTTGATGATGACAGGAGCCCCCATTAGGCAGCAATTAATACATTGTACAGATCTCTAATACTACTTCTGTGACCTTGGGTCCAGTTGGTGATATAAAGATGTAAAAAGTGGCAAGTAAGTCTGGAGCTGTAGCACAAAATGGAAACCACAGAACAATAGATGTTAGTTTTATATACTAGCTGAAATTTGATTTACAGGAAAAGCACACCCACGGACTGAAAAAACATATTATATCATGTCTTGATATTTCCTACATTTTAACACCAGTTTTCAACTCTATATACTTTTTAAAGTGAAACTTCTTAAGGCACGCTAGTGCAAGTTTGGAGTGAAATGAAAAGTGAAACGAAAACAGAACTCAGACGCTGCCCATAGCGTCAGGCACGTAGTGTGAGTTTGCATCATAGAGAGGTAGTGCGACTTCCAACTCAAACTCCGCCAGCACACACACACACACACACACACACACACACACACACACACACACACACACACATGAATGCCTGGACGTGAGATTGATAGATTAAGAAGTCAAGGATAGAAGGGCAAATATCAAAATCACCAGTCTGCCTAAGAGGTATGTGGAAGTGGACTACTTGACACTAATAAGAGAACTGCTGGAAAGATGAACAGATACTTTGAGGCCAGAGATAAAAATCAAGTAGGCCCAGAGGATGGCCTGGAGTCCTGGCTGCAAGGTGCACATGGGACCAAGAACAGTTATAGTGCCATTTCGGACATTTGAAATCAAATGATTGCTATAGGAGTTTTGGAAACCTGGAAAAAGATTAACAGTGGGAGGTAACCAGATTATTCTTAATCAGGACTTCTCATTTGAGGGAAGAGCTAAGAGAAATTCCTTTGTGTCAGTGATCAAAACATGCAAGGAGAAAGGCATATGGTGGAGGTTCTTATATCCAGCAAATATGACATTTCCTCAGTGGACTACTAAGACATTTACGGATCTCAAGGAGGCACTGGAAGAAAACTTCCAAACTACAGACAACACCACAAAGCCAACTGATCTTAGAAGAAGAGAACAGTCAATTAGGGGATCAAAAAGACATGGCAGGATCTGGCAACCCAAAGGGATATTTTCCATTATTCAAAAACAGCAGTGTATCATTGAAAAAGTCCAAATTATCAGACAGGTTAAAAAGAAAACAGAAGGACAGTTGTAATTATTACAGATACCTTACTAGACTATATTGGTTAATGGAACAAATGGAACAAAATAAGATAGGTCCAGCACAATCTAATGAACCATCAGAATAAACAATTAGACGATTAATGGAATTATACACAACTGAGCTAGACAGGAGAAAAAGAAAGATGCAGTAAAAAGATCCACATGGTGAAATGTTGGTGGCTGAGTTAATGATGGTCTGGGATGCCAGTGGCCATTTGACTAGATCTGAGTAAAAATCAAACTGGGCACTTTTAGTTAAATGCTGGGCACAACATTTTTATATTATAGGTGTAAGAGTATGTGATATGTATGCTGTTTCCTTGTTTTTTTTTTTTTTTGCAGGGCTTGCATTGGAGATTTAAGTGAACAAAAAAGAGAGGGAGTGGGACTTATGTAACATAAGCATTGCTTGATAGGGGATTAAACTGCTAAATTCAATTAAAAAAGGAAATATAGCTAAGCAACTGTAAAAAAATAAGGTTTGGAGCTTATTTTTATTTTAACTGTAAAAAAGTAGTAGATTGAAGGCAAGTGAGATCTAGTATGGAAATCTGAAACTTGCATAAAGAAAGTAGGATGGCATGGATTGGTGGAAACAAGAAACAGGGGAAAGCAACATAGGTCTGGGCTAAACCACTGTGAAAGGTATACCCCAAAAAGAGGCAGCAGGTCAGATTAATTTTAGACAATAATCTGTATGAAAGGTTAAGAAAGCTGAATTTATGCAAGATTTAAAAATTAAACAGTAAAGCAGTAGTAGTCTAATAAGTGAATGCAAATGGAATGAGTATTATCAGGCAAGGGTAAATAGCATGCAGGAGGAAGGGTGGTAGTACCCCAGTCTGGGCACAAAGACAAAATAAGCTCAACTAAGTATCTGGGTAGTATTCTGAAATCAAACTTCAGAGGTACATGTACATTAAATACAATAATGGGGTGTGCTTATGGGATGCAGACTCAAGACAGTTAAGGGTTTAAAGAGGCAAAGTGCAGGTGAACTAGAACAGTAAGTGTAGTCTATCCTTAGGGGTATGTTTAACTTTGTCCCTTACCCCCGCGGTAGTGCAATCTTGGAGTTGGTATATTTAGTTAGGGTGGTGTGGGTTTGCTTTCCTTCAGTTTATGTTTTTTTTTCAGAATGGCCAAGCGTTTACTTACCTGGAGTGGTAGGTCAGTGTTCCGGGATGTTTGGTGTTCTGGTGCCTCTTATCCTTTTCTTCTCAGTGATATGGATTTCGGGTAAGTGAAATTTCGGTCTACTGAGGTAGACCCAGATAAGGCAATATTAAAAAGTAGATCAAGAGAGAAGTACCAGACAGGACTTATACCACAGCAGAAAAGGGTAGGGAAGTATGAGGCTGACAGAAAAGGATTGCCAAGAACAAAAAAGAAAAAAAATGTGCATGATTGCCATGCACGGTTGAAGTTCAGTAAGGAAGTGCAAAGTGCTTTCCTTCGCAGTTCCTTAAAGAAGGGTCACTTCTACCGTGCATGGGAACCACGCACATTTTTTTTAAAAATGTAATTCCAGAGTCTGCCCACATGGAATCCGGCATTGTGATTTTTTAGTCTACCTCTAGGTAACCCACATTGTAGTGTTTGGCTTTAAAATATTACATCATAGCCCCTAAGCTACTGTCAATGCATTGACTTTACATGTGTTTTCATGTATATCCTGCTGTTATTTAGTCAGTCAGGTTTAATCACCATTTCTTGCTTTTCAATGACTACTTAAAAGACAAACAGGGATGACCACACAGAAATAAAGTTCATGTGTTGCAAATACCTCAGTACCTCCCTCTCCTGGAACAAACTTCCCCATGACATTAGAAATATAAAGCACCTGTAACAATTCAAAACTGCTCTCAAAAACCTTCTAACCAGCACATGAACCTGCCACTGTAAACACCCTCAATAAACTTACCTGACTTTCCCCTTCACCAACTCTTACGACCCTATCTGACCTCTCTACATAACCTCCCTCACCAATTCATGTTTCTCTCACTAACTCTTCTCCACATGCTCTTCTCTTATTCAACCTAACTTCTTAAACTCTTCCTCCCTCTAGTTAATCTACCATTATGCTTTCATATTTCTCCTCTGACTATGTAATTCACTACTCACTTTTAGAAAACACTCAAAATAATCACTTTCACTTAACACTGTCACTATACTCCATATACTTACAGCATACAAGAATTCACATTACAACTTTGTTATTACTGTGCATAATGAAACCGCTCTGCAAATAGCTAAGTCAACTGCTTTTGGTTGCGCAACTCAAACTAACTTATTACAAACATATACTTTTCAATAATGTGTAACTCAAAGACTGTACATATCATATTGAAAATTTGTTTTACTACTTTAATTATTTGTTCTATTTTTATATTCTATATTTTGTATATTATTGGGGAGCTTTTCTCCCTGGGTCTCTGCTGAAAAAGGGCAATAGCTCTGTTGGACTAACCTGGTCAACAAATGTCAAATCAATCAATCAATCAATCAAGCAATCAACCAATAAATAAATAAAATACTGTTCTGTGTTTTATGTGATTATCCCTACTTATCTTTGAAGTGGTCATTGAAAAGCAAGAAATGATATTTAAACCTGACTGACTAAAAGAAAGCAGGGTACATGTGAAAACACATGTAAAGTCAATGCATTGACAAGACCTTAGGGGCTATGATGTAATATTTTAAAGCCAAAAACTGCATTGGGGATACTTGGAGGTAGACTAAAAAAATCAAGTGGCTGGATCCATGTGGGCAGACTCTGGAATTACATTTAAAAATATAAAACAATATGTAGAGTCCAAAAGTAGTGTTACAATGTAAGAAACATCAAGACGTGATTAAATAAACATGTTTTTTTCAGTCTGTGGGTGTAGTTCTCCTTTAAGCAAATCTGACTCTGTATGAGAAACACAATAAATCTTACAGGATTTGGGCAGTGGCATTTATTACCCTATCTAAAATACTTACCTCCAGTTTCATTCCAAAGAGCAGACGATGAAAGCAGTGACTAATGATCTTTACAGGTATAAGTGAGAAGAAATATTACAGGGAGAAGGAGGAGGCAGAACAATATTTTTCACTCAAACTTAAAATTACAGATTCTTTATAAATATCTTTAAGCATCTCTTGTAAATCATTTGTAATGCAATGCTTGTTGCCACTTTTCGACATATCTTCTATATGGGAAAGAGCACAAACCACATATGCACATGCACTAACACACGCAGAAACACACACACACACACACACACACACACACACACACACACACACACACACACACACACACACACACACACACACACACACTACTTGGTTTCAGGAATAGTAATGAATTATTTATGTTTAATGTTTTTATTTATTTTTTAATTGAATGAAGATGTGAGATACTTTGATGCAGGTATAAATAAATAAATCATTTAACAATCAGAGTGCCTTCTATAGTGTTGTCCCAGTCTAGAAGGTTACTGTGTTTATTACTGTTGCCAGCCCTGCTACGCAAACAGTGGAATAGACAACATTATCTTACTCGATCTTCAAATGGTACTTTGATCCATCCACAACCCCTTTTTCCATTTTTGCACATGGGGTTGGGGTGTCACTTTAGCAGTGACAATCAGCTATACCCAATGTTTACACTGCCAGGTGGGTAGCCCTCTGGCATTGCTCATCTTTAAAAGCATATCAAGAGCCCAACACTGCAAGGCATACATTAACATTAAAAATGTTGATACGGAAGTCAGACTACCAAAGTAAACCGCTGATACCACTGTCTTTATATTTCTGTGAAACCACCTGCTGCTGGTTCTACATTTCCTTTTTTTTTAACCTGTTCATTCATGTAGCATTAGTAATTGTTTTCTGTTTGGGAACTACATTTCTGTGATTCATCAGGGTGTGCCCTGATCAGTGTGATGCTTGGTTACAGACATAACTGAAAGCGTGTGCTGTTTACTGCATAACAGTAACCAAGTCCCTTCAGACTCCTATTGTTTTAACTGGGTGACAACATTTCTGGTATAATGCTATGTCAGTACCCCTGACACAGCTTAATTTCCTCTGACAAGCAACAGAATTATATCCAAGACCCCTAATTCAATAATATGCTGCTGATGATGGGGATGATGATGATGATGATACAAGGACAGTCCATTTTAGGGGTAATGCCCCACAGCCACAGAACGTGTGCCTGTATAAATGACTGGGAATCTATGTTACTGACAGTATATGTGTCCGTGAATTATTTTATTGATGTTCTTAGACATTTTTTGTTCCTATTGCAATCTAGGGTAGAGGGTGATTTTTCTTTGAGACAGCCCTCTTTCCCAACAATTGTAAATAAGGTTCATGTTAGGGATGATTAAAGTGACTAAAGTAGACGCCACTTGCATGACAGGAATAAGATATGAAAATCTCCTGAGATATAGCCCTTCTCTTAACTCATATTGTCTTGTTCTTTTTTTAATTTTGTTTGGTTCCATATAATTATCTCACTTGCAAGGAATGAAATACTTATCTCTAAAGGCCTTCCACTAAATGCAAGAATTCTAAACTGTGTTGAATTCCACTATCAGAACAAATGTCTCTAAACACACTGAAAACAAACTCATGTTTTACTTCCTGAGGTTGTATTATCTAACAAATGAGAAAGCAGAAAAGTTAACAGTTGAACAATACAAAGTGTGGTTTTCAAATGCCTGCCAGGCAGCAGTTTTAATACATACAGTAAACAACAATAAATGTGTTTTAGTAAATTTCTGTGAATAAGTAGGCAACACTGAACTCTGTGCTTCATGCAGGAGGAATACAGTAACATAAAGTGGTATCAGTCTGGTATCTTTTTCTCTGGTAAATGTTATATGGCAGTACAGTCATGAACCATATCAGTAAACAGACAGTAAACAAAGAAACAGTACTTTTCTTTATTTTTCAATTCCAAAAGACCTGGAATGCACCAACATTGCAGCTTCATTTAACATTTGCTGACTGGGTAAGTGAACTGTTTTTTGGACCATTTTCGGCCAAGACCTAAGTAAGCCATGATACAAAATGAAAACAGTAATACAATTAATAGTACCTATGTATACAGAATACTAACACTGAGTCATGTGGTTAATATTGCATGGTTTATTTATTTGTTTAAATTTGTTTATTGGGATAGAACAGTGGGCAGTGACCAATTACTGGCTTAGCCTGTGTCACATCGTAATCTAAAATAATAATGCACAGTACACAAATGACAATGGTTTACATTTATGAGTAAGCATAGAAAACCTGATAAACAATACATACACAGAAGATCTAACAAACCAAATATACGGTCAGTTATATAACTGGAACAGAAAAGGGAGAACAGAGTTAAAGCGGTGATATTCTAGTAAAACAGGTTCACTTTGAAGAAGGTGCCTAAAAGATCATCTAAATACAGTTTCTAATATAACAGATGTAAATATAAGTCTTGGAATCATTAGCATGTTGAAGTTGGTTTGTACAAGTATTAGCGGGGCCATTAATGATGAAATAAGGTGTCATTCGAATGAGAAGTAAAGTAGGAGATAACATACTGGTCTTTCGGAAAGTTTCTGTAGTGATTACATGACATTATGTATGATTTAATGGAGTTCCAAGAAAAACAGACACTATGAAAGAAAAGAAAGGCATTAGCTGCTAGTTTGGGCCTATGTTTTATCGAGTATTATTGAAATTTACAATAATAACAGCGTTGTCGCCTCACAGTAAGACGTTGTCCTGTTCGATTCTCAGCTAGAGCTTCTTCTGTGTGGAGACATACGTGAATGGGCGTACCTTTGTTGAAGGTTGTGCATCAGGGCTGGCAACTCGGCATGTAAAAATCTGCTGCCAATCATTAGCGGACCGGAGTTCCGCTGTGGCGACCCCTAACCCAGAAAAGCCGAAAGACACAACAACAACAACAATAATAACATAGATTGTTGGGGTTAAGCAGTACTTGCATGTTATTTAGTAATAAGACCTAACTTATGTTACAAAGCAGAATAGCCTTAGGTTTTCCTGCTTTATTCTGAAACAATTGCATTTGTTTTCTTTGGCAAACAGTTTTTGAGCTGTTTCTGAAATAGTTTTTGTTTGTTCTGAAATTATCTGTGAGGCAGTTCCAGTTTGTTTGCATAACTTCTGAGCATGCTTTTTCTGTAGCGGATAATTTGAAAGGATGTCTCATTAATAAGAATCCCTCATGGTTTCTAAGAAAATAGGATGATAGTTTGATAATATGTTTGTTTGTTTGTTTTTTTATAAGTGGACTATAGCTTTCATGGCATAATTTGAAAATTAGGTGTAGTTCATTGAAATGAGGCTCTCATTAACTTGCAGCCAGTTAGCTTTCTTTGGGGTTCAGTAATGGTGTTCTGCTATTACCCAGGTGTATGAAATGAAGAATTTTATTTTCTATGGTCTGTATAACGGCAGTATTTTTATAATCTTTTTTTTTTTAATATTTTTATAAGTTTATTTTTATAAACTCATCGATCAAAAAACACAGCAGGTGACTCTATTTTCAAACTCAGTTGGCAAAATTTGGAATCAACTTCCACCAGATCTAACAGCCCAAACTTCCCTAACACTATTTAAAACTAAACTGAAACACTTTCTAACCAACCACTGGCTATGCTCCTGCAATAACCCTGGCTAATCTTAACCCCCTCCCATCACCAGTATCCTTTCATCTTCCTCATCTCCATTTTCTTTTTTATCTACTCACTCCTACTTAGAAATTACTCTCTTTTCTTTGAACTATACTTGTCTCTAAACTCTTTAGCTAACTCTTAAATTATTTTATTTCTCTGTCTCTCACTATGCTGATCAGTACTCCAGTAATATCTGTATCTCCTCTCTCACCTTTTTCTCTACATCCTCTTATTGTGGTTCAAATGCCTTGTCTATTTGTACAGTAAATGCCTTATATATTTTGTAATTACTTTTGTTATCATGTAGTAGATAGCAGAGCTTTTCTGTATTTGTACAGTAAATGCCTTATGTATTTTGTATTTACTTTTGTTATCATGTAGTAGATAGCGGAGCTTTTCTCCTCGGGCCTCCACTGAAAATGGACATGTATCCAGTTGGACTAGCCCGGTTAACAAATGTAAAATAAAAATAAAAATAAATAATAATGAAGTGAGGAATGGGAACCAATATTCAATGCTTGGGCTCAGCACTTTTAGAATAATAACATGCCTAATGTTTTTGCTGAGACGATTTGACATTTTATAGGTAATTCTTAGTTGTGAAGTGTTTTTGTTTACTTAAGATTTGGTGTGGGTGGTGAATGAGAGACTTCGATTCAGTGTTAGCTCTAAATACCTTTGAGGCTGAATGTTGGATGGGGGTGTCTGTTCTATCTATAGTAGCAACAGTTTGTGTCTTTTTTTGTTTTAGTGTTGTCCAAAATAGTATAACCGTAGCTTTTGAAAGTATTTCTTGTCTATTCACATGCAGCTCCATACTAAACTTAGGTCTGTTTTTAGAGCTTTACTAATGGTGTTAGATGATTTTATTTTTATTTATTTATTTGACATTTGTTGACAGGATAGTCCGACTGGGCAAATGCCCTTTTTCAGCGGAGGCCCGGGGAGAAAAGTTCCAAAGAAAAATTATATAATATTTCAAATTACAGTGAATGTAAAAATACAGTGTGATTTTCTACAAAATGCATTAACAAAAATGAAGGCAAAAGAGATACATTATACAACTGCATTTAAAACAGGTTGTTATAAGAGTGACACATGGATGAGGGAACAGGAAACATGAATAAGATCAGTGGATTAGTAGTAGTATTCAAAGGAGGGTATTAGTACGAGTGAATACCTAGTGAGTCCAGTAGAATTGGAATGATAAAAAATGTTAGAAGTAGTAATACAACAGAATTCCAGAATAGATAAGTGAGGGTGGCAGTTGAGAGTTGATCTGTTTAATTTTGTAAGAATTATATCATCAGCATAAAGCAAACTTTTGTGTAGAAGGTCCTATGGTCCTATGGCAGACTGTTAACAAATAAATAAAACAACAGAGGAGCTAGGACTGATCCTTATCAAGCATATTTGGTGGTGTTTCTGGTTTTGCTTTGAGAATTATGCCCTTGATCTATAAATGTTGCTGTACAGGTAGTTTTTACACTAGGAACTGACTTCATTTGAAAGTCCTCTACTGAGTAATTTCAGTAGTAGTAGTATGGACTGATCTATTGTTTCAAAAGCCCTTATTATGTCTAGGACTACTGCACCCATTAGAAGTCTATTATCCATGTTTATATAATAATGGTCGGGGAGTGTACATTTGTGTGTGTGTGTGTGTGTGTGTGTGTGTGTGTGTGTGTGTGTGTGTGTGTGTGTGTGTGTGTGTGTGTGTATATCTATATCCATATATATATATATATATATATATATATATATATATATATATCTATATATATATATATATATATATATATATATATATATATACATATACATATATGCGTGTGTGCATGTCTATAAGTATAATACACCTGGGCTGAAAGCCATGTTGTTTGCCTGTTAAGATAATGATTGCTGTACTTATGCTGTTTATGCAACTCATCCTGTATTCCCTTAAGCTCCATACTTACCAGTGTACCAGAAAAGAAGACTTGTCGACAGTATCCAGAAAGCTCACCTTGGTCTCCTCAGCAAATTGAGTTTGCTGTAGTGAAGAGTGCCTGCACATGGTAATGTTTGATATTTGGATCCTGCTATTCTGGCCACATCCTTAATCAAATCATAATCCAACACTAGTTGCCTACACCCTAGTGTTATCGCCAAAAGGGCTCTTCAACAACTTCTCCATCACATGCTGTATGACGGTGATATTGGGAAAGACAGGAAAAACAGCAATTCAAGTCATAGCCTGCTACAGGTCCCCAACCATGTCCCAAGACTCTCACTCCACGTTCCTAAGCACCCTGGAATCTATTAGGGTCCAACCCATCACTCCCATACTAGGTGACTTCAACTATCTCTCCATTAACTGGGAAAACTACTCATGCACCAATACACTGGCCCAAAGATTCCTGGAATTCATCAGTTCCAATGCCCTAGACCAGCTCATTCTTACCCCCACTTGAGGAAGCAACATCCTTGACCTGGTTACTACTAACATGGGCAACTATTGCTCTATACCAATAGTCAATTCCTCCCTGGTTAGATACGACCACAAACTAATCACCATGGAAATCCACATCTCATCCACACCCCCCGCAAAGGTAACTACCATGAGAAACTTCTCCAAACCTGACTTTGGGCTCCTAAAAACAGAGGTGGCTAACTTCACAGCATCCCTCTCAATGGAAAATAGATGCATGACTGCCGACTCATTCATCGATGTACTGTACAAACACATACATAAATACATGGAACTAGCCATACCCAACAGAACAAAAACACTGTCCTCCAAAAAAAGGAAGCCAATCTGGTGGTCCCCTTCCATTAATACTCTCTATAAAAGAAGGAAGAAACTGTTTCAGAAAAAGGTGAAGTCCCAAGACTGGAAAAACTCCCTTATTAGCCTCAACAAAAAGTTGAGATTCCTCATCAAAACCTCTAAAGTCAGCTATGAAGGCAGAATTGCGGCAGACACTAAAAACAACCACAAAGCCTTCTATAGTTATATCAAGAATCTCCATAGAAATACCTAGGTTTGCTCTGAGTTACTGCACTGTTACCTCCTATACTGAGCCAACAGATATTGCCAACATCCGGCCGACAGATTCAGTGCCAACTTTACCCCTCTCTCCCCCCCAAAGGGCCAATCACAATACCGGAGGAATGCCAGGCACCCAGCATTACTGCAACACAGGTTAAAGTTGCATTGTCCAAGGCCAAGAATACAGCCTCCATGAGACCCGACAATATCCCTGGATGTGTTCTACATGAACTACAAAGTGAACTGGCACCACATCTGTGTGCCCTGTTCAATCATAGCCTCACCTTAGGCTTTGTCCCTACAGAATGGTGCACTGCTACAGTCATCCCTCTCCATAAAAGGGGAGCAACTACAAACCCTGGAAATTATTGCCCCATTAGCCTGACAAGTATGATATGTAAGGCTATAGAGTGCATCATCATGGACCTAATTAACAAGGATATAGGGAATCTCCAAACTCTAGATCCAACACAATTTGGTTTTTTGAAAGGTAGGTCATGCCTGCTCAACCTGGTTGACTTCTCTGAGTCAGTCACCAGAGCTATGGATGAATGCAAAGCAGTTCATACAGCCTACCTTGATCTGGCCAAGGCCTTTGATACCATTTGCCACTTAGGAATTATTGGTAAACTCACCACACTAGGCATCAACCCCTATATCACTAGGTGGGTTGCAAATTAGCTAACACATAGAACCCACAGTGTGAAAGTAGTGGACTCCAAGTCAGACTGCTGACCAGTCACGAGTGGAGTCCCACAGGGATCGGTCCTGGGTCCTCTCCTGTTTGGCATCTACTTCTTAGAAGTCCAGGCCAACATGGAAGGGCTCTGGCTGACCAAGTTCACAGATGACTGCAAGCTGGGAGCCATTATTGATCCCCCCCAAGTGATGTAGACATGCTACAGAAAGGCCTCACTGAGACCAATGACTGGTGTCAAAACCATGGCTTTAAGCTTAATGCCAAAAAATGCGTTGTCATCCCCTTTGGGAAAAACTTAGTTCCTACTAATTACCACATCGATGGAAGCCCACTGAACACTGAAGGCGTTATAAGAGATCTGGGGACACAGGTTGACAGCAACCTCTCCTTCAACCACCACATTGCCACTGTGGTCAGAAAGTCCTTCTATGTGCCACATCTCATTACCAAGGGTTTTGCATCCAGGAAGAAAGAGGTCATCATTTCTCTCTACTCTTCCTTCATTAGGCCACTCATCGAGTATAATGCCCCGTTTGGCATGTACCTCACTAGACACATGCAACAGCTGGAAAGGCCACAAAAGTACCTCACAAAGAGGATCCTAGGCCTTAAACATATGTCCTACATGGACAGACTCAAAAAACTCCAGCCATTCTCTGTCTAATATCGTCTACTAAGAAGGGATCTCTGCTTGACTTACAAAGCCAAGTCTGACCAAGCTCTGTTAGAAATGCTACATCTAAAGAAATCCCAATCCCTCCACACCACATGCTCCAGAGACCTCAATCTCATTATCACAATCAACAGAACATGCTGGAGGGACAGACTGCTCATGCTCTGGAATAGACTTCCCATACAAGTCAAGCAGAGCACCTCACTGGTCCTCTTCAACAGAAATCTTGATGAGTGGATGGGAAATAGAAAGTTCTCTCTGGGGATCACTCCACTGGTTCTACTTGACAGAGGCACTAGGAATAAATGTCGGGTGGAACAATGCCAGGGCACTTCTATGGGCTAGGTGTGTAAAGGCTCCAGGGCCATTAGCCTAGTACACACCTATGAACCTATGAACATAAGTCTGTTTAGAAATATGCAATGTGGGTTAAAAAGTTGAACACCCACAGAGATATGATGGACAGAAACACTCACTTTAAAATCCTAACCCTTTAGATTGATTGCCTGGTATTTACACAGCAGGGCTTTGGGGTGTTACACCTTTGCAAAGGGCCTTTACTGATGGGTATATTTGATGTGCACTATCTTGGAGGCCACAAAACCTGGGCCTCCTTCTCAAGTACAGTGTCAACTTTGTCTGTGCTCTCACCTTTCATTCTTTCTTTTTTTTTCAGAATGTTATTATCAGTCTACATTCAAAAAGTGTTGTGATAAGAAGAGGGGGAAATGGAGGCTATTTGATTATACAACATTCCTTGATCAGAAAAGTCAAAATCAATTACTAGGAGACATGATTCCATAAACAAGATTTGTTGAAAGATTTTTTTTAACAACTGTGGGTCGAAAACGGGGCCTTTCAAGCAAATGGACATTATTTCCCCTGTGACATTCTTTAAGAACAACCTGAATGATAGTGGTAGGTAGTGGGATGTACTTTCATCTTTTAAAAAGCTTAAACATGAACACACTCAGACAAACAAAAACAGTGTGTGTCCGTGCAACCTGTAAACACAACCAAGAAACAACAACTGAAAATCGGATCACATAGTTTCAACAGCCACATGCAGGTCTGGCCCACTGGGTGGAATTTCTCCAAAAAGAACATGCTTGGACAGTAGTAATAAAAATGATTTTTTATTAACACAATACATTGGTTGAGCCCTTTCATCCGTACAGATTTGGGACTTCATCAGAACCGTATTGCTTGAAAATACATACATTTAAATTTACAATTGAAATAAAGCACATGTAATATATTATTCAATCACAGAACACATCCAATTATATTTAAATTTAACATTAATAATTAATTACTGAAGTTACAACTTAAAACTGAATATTAAAATTCAGTATTTAAACACAGCTATTCACAAATATATTTTATACATCTCTGCCTCTCAACTTTAGTATTGGAGCTATAGAGACTTGCTCAGATTCAGTCCAAGACCATGAGTTGCTCCTATCCTTAGTTGCCAGACAAGTTCCCTGTGTTCTAACTTTGTCTCCCAACAGTCACATCTCAAATCCTTAGGCACCACTTCTAAAAGCCCAAATAGAATTTTAGAAGAAGTGCAAACAAGGGCATACTTGTAAAGGGCATTATTTGAATTATTCTACAAAATAGCATATATGTGCTCATAAATTCTTTTCCTAAGTTGTCTCTCCATCTTCCTAACATAAAATTTGGAACATTCCTGACAAATTGCTATACAGACCACCTCCTTGGTGGCACAACTGCCAGCTATTAACAATACCTTGTGGGGAACCCTGTCAAAAATAATAATCTGCTGTTCTAAGATGTGTGGGATTTGTTTACATGCCCCACATCTTCAAGTACCATTAATGGTACTAGTTTTAAGGCAGATAGGATGTTCAAGGAGGTATTTACAATTTTGGCTGTTTTATGTATAAAATTAGGCTTCACACCTAGTATTTTGAAAATAATTTCATTTACCTTCACTATATATTTTTTTATACTATCAGTGTCTAACGATGCTATTTCTAGGCATTCTGAAAAATATTGTGAGAAGCTGAGGGAGGTTCTGTTTGTTAAATGAGGACCTGGGATTGTTACAGGAGGGTCTAGGTTATGACTGCTGCCCCCAGCTATCATTAAGAGAAAGGTGATATAGCCACGTTGTGTGCACATTGGTAGGAATAATAGCCAAGCACAGGCATACCATTGAAATAGTTGGCAGGGCACCATGAGGCAAAGGTTCTAGGCCAAACCATGCAAAAAAAAAAAAAGGACCGTGTTTGATAGGAAATTTGAAAGAAAATTGGGACATCACAATTACAAATGAGATGGAAAGAAATGAGAAAAAGTCTAAAACACTTTAACAATACAACACTCGAACAGATTGTTTTAATAATGCTATACTCAGATATTTTTGTAAATGTCAGACTAGAGACATTTTCTTCTGCCAGTCTACAAGCACAGCAAACAAGAAACCAAGTGAGATGTACGAGGCATGATAAAAATAGATAGGGTTCCTGCAGCCTAGAAAAACTTACATTTGCAAAGCAGATCTAATGTCAATGACAGTGGTCTTAATGGTTGCTAAAGATGGACCTTTTTTAGCCACATAGTGGTTTCTTGAAACCAAACTTTTCAGCTATTCTTACATACTTGTCAGCCAAGTACAATAAAAGAGAAGATCAACTGTTAAACTTATTCTCTGCTACAATCACAACTTAAAATGAGGTAGCAGCTCACACTGTAACAGTCCATCATTACCTGAAGGGTAGAGAGAGAGAAAAAACAAGAGAGACACTACGCAGACTCTCAAGCTTTTTACCAGAGAAAATACGAGGGCAAAGGCCAGGGAAGTCGCCAGCTTATCTACTGCTCACTGCAGTTCACCAATTTCATGCCTCCAAATAAAAAAAACAAAAAAAAAAACACAAACACAAAAATTCCTCTGTCTGAGTTAAAGACTGACCCCCCCAAAAATTGTCTTTACTACACATGAAACTCAAGCAAATTACTCACTGGAAATGTATGAAGTGGCTTGGTAAAGATAAAATCCTAAATATACCAGAAACAAAGCACTTCAGTATCACAGCAAATACTGTACAGGCATTCATTTTAATCATTTCCGAATGCCATTACTGCAATACCACTCCACTGGCACCTGCTGACTGCACCCCTCAATACCTTGTGCCTCTGGAAACAACCCAACACTCTTCCTCACCCTAGCTGCACCTCTGGTAACAGTACTCTGGCTTTATGAATGCATTCATTCACACCACAGCTTACTGCACCTCTGATAACAGTACTGTGGTTTAATGAATGCAATCATTCACACCATGGACTACTGCACCTCTGATAACAGTACTATGGTTTTATGAATGCAATCATTCACACCACAGACTACTGCACCTCTGATAACAGTACAGTGGTTTTATGAATGCATTCTTTCACAGCAGGACCTACTGCACCTCTGGTAATGGTACTTCGGCTTTATAAATGAATTCATTCACACCATGGCCTACTGCACATCTGGTAACAATACTGGGGCTTTATGAATGCAATCATTCACACCACAGACTACTGCACCTCTGATAGTACAGTGGTTTTATGAATGCATTCTTTCACAGCAGGACCTACTGCACCTCTGGTAATGGTACTTCGGCTTTATAAATGCATTCATTCACACCATGGCCTACTGCTCATCTGGTAACAGTACTGTGGCTTTATGAATGCATTCATTCACACCATGGTCTACTGCACCTCTGATAAAGGTACTGTGGTTTTATGAATGCATTCATTCCCACCACAGCCTACTGCATCTCTGGTAACGGTAATGTGGCTTTATGAATGCATTAATTCACAGCATGCCCTAAAGCACCTCTGGTAGCAGTACTGTGGTTTTAGGAATGCATTCTTTCACACCACAGCCTACTGCACCACTGATAACAGTACTGTAGTCATATGAACGTAATCATTCACACCATGGCCTACTGCACCTCTGGCAACAGTACTATGGCTTTATGTAAACAATAATTCACTTCACAGCCTATTGCACCTCTGGTAATGGTACTCTGTTTTTTATGAATTAATTCAACCACACCATTGCCTACTACACCTCTGGTAAAAGTACTGTGGTTTTATAAATGCATTCAGTCACACCATGGCCTATTGCACCACTGGCAACAGTACTGTGGCTTTATGAATGCATTCATTCACACCACGGCCTACTGCAACTCTGGTAACAGTATTGTGGCATTATGAATGAATTCATTCACACAACAGCCTACTGCACCTCTGGTAATGGTAGTTTGGCTTTGTGAATGCATTCATTCATACCATGGCCTTCTGCACCTCTGCCAACAGTACTGTGGTTTTCTGAATACGTTTATTCACACTACAGTCTATTGCACCTCTGGTAGCAGTACTGTGGCTTTATGAATTAATTCTTTCACACCACGGCCTACAGCACCTCTGATAACTGTACTGTGGTTTTATGAATGCAGTCATTCACATCATGGCCTACTGCACCTGTAATAACAGTTCTGTTGCTTTATGAATACATTAATTCACACCACGGCTTACTGCAGCTCTGGTAATAGTACTATGTTTTTAAGAATGCAGTCATTGACACCACAGCCTATCGCACCTCTGGTAACAGGACTGTGGCTTTATGAATGTAATCATTCACACCACAGCCTACAGCACCTCTGGTAACAATGATGTGGCTTTATAAATGCAATCATTGCCACCATGGCCTATTGCACCTCTGGTAATGGTACTGTGGTTTTATGAATGCAGTCATTCACACCATGTCCTACTGCACCTCTGGTAACAGTACTGTGGCTCTATGAATGCAGTAATTCACACCACAGCCTACTGCACCTCTGGTAATGGTACTGTGGCTTTATGAATGCATTCATTCACACCACGGCCTACTGCACCTCTGTTAATGGTACTGCAGTTTTATGAATGCATTCATTCATACCACTCTTTACTGCACCTCTGCTATAAGTACTGTGGGTTTATGAATGCAATGATTCACACCTTGGCCTACTGCACCTCTGTTTACAGTACTGTGAATTTTGAATGCAATCATTCACATCATGGCCTGCTGCACATCTGATGACAGTACTGTGGTTTTTTGAATGCACCGATTCACACCATGGCCTTGTGCACCTTTGGTAACTGTACTGTGGCTTTATGAATGCCTTCATTTACACCACGGCCTACTGCACCTCTGGTAACAGTACTGTGAATGTAGGAATGCAATAGTTCACACAACATTCTACTGCACTACTGATAACAGTACTGTGGTTTTATGAATGCATTCCTTCACACTATGGCCTACTGCACTTCTGGTAACAGTACTATGGTTGTATGACTGCATTCATTCACAACATGGAATACTGCACCACTAACAATAGTACTGTGATTTCATGAATGCAATCATTCACACCATGGCCTACTGCACCTCTGGTAACATGACTTTATGAATGTAGGCATTCACACCATGGCCTACTGCACCTCTTGCAACAGTACTGTGGCTTTCTGAATGCAATCATTCACACCAGGGCATATTGCACTTCTGGTTATGGTACTGTGGTTTTATGAATGCATTCATTCACTCCACGGCCTACTGCACCTTTGGTAACAGTATTGTGGTTTTATGAATGCATTCATTCACAACACAGCCCAGTGCACCTCTGGTAACAGTACTGTCGGTTTATGAATGGATTCACTCACACCACGGCCTACTGCACCTCTGGTAATGGTAGTTTGGCTTTCTGAATGCATTCATTCACACCATGGCCTACTGCACCTCTGGCAACAGTACTGTGGCTTTATGAATGCATTCATTCACACCACGGTCTACTGCACCTCTGGTAAAGGTACTGTAGTTTTCTGAAGGCATTCACTCACACTGTGGCCTACTGCACCTCTGGTAACAGTATTATGGTTTTAGGAATGCATTTATTCACACCACAGTCTATTCCACCTCTGGCAACAGTACTGTGGCTTTATGAATTCATTCATTCACACCAAGGCCTACAGCTCTTCTGGTAACAATACTGTGGTTTTATGAATGCATTCATTCACACCACAGTCTATTCCACCTCTGGTAACAGTACTGTGACTTTATGAATGCAGTCATTCACACCACAGCCTACTGCACCTCTAGTGACAGTACTGTTACTTTATAAATGCATTCATTCACACCATGGGCTATTGCACCTCTGATAACAGTACTGTGGATTTATGAATGGAATCATTCTCGCCACTGCATACTGCATCTTTGAAAACAGTACTGTGGTTTTATGAATGGAATCATTCACACCACGGCCTACTGTACCTCTGGTAAAAGTAGTGTGGCTTTATGAATGCATTCGTTCACACCATGGCCTTCTGCACCTCTGGTAGCAGTACTTTGGCTTTATGAATGCAATCATTCACATCATGGCCAATTGCACCTCTGGTAATGGTACCGTGGTTTTATGTATGCATTCATTCACACCATGGCTTACTGCACCTCTGGTAACAGTGCTGTGGTTTTTTGAATGCATTCATTCACACCATGGCCTGCTGGACTTCTGATATCATTACTGTGGCTTTATTAAATCCATTCATTCACACCACAGTCTACTGCACCTCTGGTAACAGTACTTTTGCTTTATAAATGCATTCGTTCACACCATGGCCTACTACACCTCTGGTAACAGTACTGTGTCTTTATGAATGCATTCATCCACACCACGGTCTACTGCACCACTGTTAAAGGTACTGTGGTTTTATGAATGCATTCCTTCACACCACGGTCTACTATACCTCTGGTAAAAGTGCTGTTACGTTATGAATGCTTTAATTCAAACCATGGCCTACTGCACCTCTGGAAACAAATACTGTGACTTTATGAATGTAAGCATTCACACCACAGCCTACTGCACCTCAGTTAGTTGTACTGTTGTTTTATGAAGGCATTCCTTCACACCATGGCCTACTGCACCTCTGGTAACAGTATTGTGATTTTATGAATGCATTTATTCACATGCCTATTGCACCTCTGGTAACTGTACTGTGGCTTTATGAATACATTCATTCACACCATGGCCTACAGCACCTCTGGTAATAGTACTGTAGTTTTATGAATGCATTCAGTCACACCATGGCCTACCACATTTCTGGTAACGGTACTGTGGCTTTATAAGTGCAATCATTTACACTGGGGCCTGCTTCACCTCTGGAAAAAGTACTGTGGGTTTATGAATGCAGTCATTCACACCACAGCCTATTGCACCTCTGGTAATGGTACTGTGGTTTTATGAATGCATTCATTCACACCATGGCCTACTGCACCTCTGGTAAAGGTACTGTGGATTTATGAATGCATTCATTCACACCACGGCCTACTGCACCTCTGGTAACCGTACAGGGGTTTTATGAATGCATTTATTCACACCATGGCCTATTGCACCTGTGGTAATGGTACTGTGGTTTTATGAATGCATTAATTCACACCATGGCCTATTGCACCTCTGGTAGTGGCACTGTGGCTTTATAAATGCATTCATTCACACCATGGTCCACTGCACCTCTGGTAACAGTGTGTGGCTTTATGAATGCAATCATTCACACCATGGCCTACTGCACCTCTGGTAAAAGTACTGTGGCTTTATGAAGGCAATCATTCATTCCACAGCCTTTTGCACCTCTGATAATGGTACTGTGGTTTAATGAATGCATTCATTCACACCATGGCCTACTGCACCTCTGGTAAAAGTACTGTGGTTTTATGAATATATTTATTGACACCACGGTCTACTGCACCTCTGGTAACAGTAATGTGGCTGTATGAATGCAATCATTCACATCATGGCCTATTGCACCTTTGGTAATGGTACTGTGGCTTTATAAATGCATTCATTCACACCATGGCTTACTGCACCTCTGGTAACAGTACTGTGGCTTTATGAATGCATTCATTCACACCATGGCTTACTCGACCTCTGGTAACAGTACCGTGGCTTTATGTATGCATTCATTCATACAATGGCCTGTTGCACTCCTGATAACATTACTGTGGCTTTATGAATGCATTCATTCACATCACAGTCTACCTCTGATAATGGTACTTTGGCTTTATGAATGCATTCATTCACCCCACAGCCTACTGCCCCTGTGGTAACAGTACTGTGACTTTATGAATGCAGTCATGCACACCACAGCCTACTGCACTTACGATAACAGTACTGTTGTTTTATGAATGCATTTTTTCACACCATGGCCTACTAAACCTCTGGTAACAGTAGTGTGGCTTTATGAATGCAATCATTCACACAACAGTCCACTGCACCTCTGGTAGTGGTACAGTGGCTTTATGAATGCAATAATTCAAACAAAGGCCAACTGCACCTCTGGTAATGGGTCTGTGGTTTTATGAGTGCAATCATTCACACCATGCCCTACTGCACCTCTAGTAACAGTACTATTGTTTTATGAATGCATTCATCCACACCACGGCCTACTGTACCTCTTGTAATAGTACTTTGGCATTATGAATGCAGTCATTCACACCATGGCCTAATACACCTCAGGTAACAGTACAGTGGCTTTATGAATACAGTCAGTCACATCACAGCCTACTGCACCTCTGGTAACAGTACTGTGGCTTTATGAATGCAATAATTCACACACAGCCTCGTACCAGTACTGTAGCTTTATGAATTTAATCATTTACATCTCTGCCTACTCCACCTCTGGTAAATGTAGTGTGGCTTTATGAATGCAATCATTCACACTATGGTGTACTACACCTCTGGTAACAGTACTGTGGTTTTATGAATGCATTTATTCACACCATGGCCTTTTGCACCTCTGGAACAGTACTGTGGCTCAATGAATGCAATCATTCATACCACGGCCTACCACACCTCTGGTAACAGTTCTGTGGCATTATGAATGCAATCATTCACACCACAGCCTACTGCATCTCTGGCAACAGTACTGTGTCTTTATCAATACAGTCATTCACACCGCGCCTTACTGCACATCTGGTAATAGTACTGTGGCTTTGTGAATGCAGTCATTCACACCACAGCCTATCGCATCTCTGGGAACAGTACTATGGCTTTATGAATGAAATCATTCACACCATGGACTACCACACCTCTTGTAACAGTGCTGTGGCTTAATAAATGCAATCATTCACACCATGGCCTACTGCACCTCTGGAAATGGTACTGTGGTTTTATGAATGCAGTCATTCACACCATGGCCTACTGCACCTCTGATAACAGTATTGTGGCTTTATGAATGCATTCATTCACACCTCAGCCTACTGCACCTCTGGTAACAGTACTGAGGTTTTAAGAATGCATTCATTCACACCACGACATACTGCACCTCTGTTAATGGTACTGTGGTTTTATGAATGCATTCATTCACACCACACTTTACTGAACCTCTGGTAACAGTACTGTGGCTTTATGAAGGCAATCATTCACACATCGGCCTACCGCACCTCTGGTAACCGTACTGTGGATTTACGAATGCATTTGTTCACACCATGGCCTATTGCACCGCAGGTTACAGTTCTGTGACTTTATGAATGCATTCATTAACACTATGGTCTACTGCTTCTCTGTTAACAGCACTGTGGCTTTATGAATGCATTCACACCACGGTCTACTACACCTCTGGTAAAAGCACTGTGGTTTTATGAATGCATTCATTCAAACCAAGGCCTACTGCACCTCTGCTGACAGTACTCTGGGTTTATGAATGCATTCATTCACACCCTGCCTACTGCACCTCTGGTAACAGTACTGCGGCTTTATGAATGAATTCATTCACACCACAGTCTACTGCACATCTGGTAAAGGTACTGTGGTTTTATGAATGCATTCATGCATTCATTCAAACCACAGTCTACTGCACCTCTGGTAATTGTACTCTGGCTTTATGAATGCATTAATTCACACCTCGGCCTAATGCACCTCTGGTAACAGTACTGTGGTTTTATGAATGCATTTATTCACACCATGGCCTTTTGCACCTCTGGAACAGTACTGTGGCTCAATGAATGCAATCATTCATACCACGGCCTACCACACCTCTGGTAACAGTTCTGTGGCATTATGAATGCAATCATTCACACCACGGCCTACTGCACCTCTGACAACAGTACTGTCTTTATCAATACATTAATTCACACCACAGCTTACTGCAATCTGGTAATAGTACTGTGGCTTTGTCAATGCAGTCATTCACACCACAGCCTATCGCACCTCTGGTAACAGTACTATGGCTTAATGAATGAAATCATTCACACCAAGGACTACCGTACCTCTGGTAATGGTGCTGTGGCTTAATAAATGCAATCATTCACACCATGGCCTACTGCACCTCTGGAAATGGTACTGTGGTTTTATGAATGCAGTCATTCACACCACGGCCTACTGCACCTCTGATAATAGTACTGAGGTTTTATGAATGCATTCATTCACTCCACGGCCTACTGCACCTTTGGTAACAGTATTGTGGTTTTATGAATGCATTCATTCACAACACACCCCAGTGCACCTCTGGTAACAGTACTGTCGCTTTATGAATGGATTCACTCACACCATGGCCTACTGCACCTCTGGTAATGGTAGTTTGGCTTTCTGAATGCATTCATTCACACCATGGCCTACTGCACCTCTGGCAACAGTACTGTGGCTTTATGAATGCATTCATTCACACCACGGTCTACTGCACCTCTGGTAAAGGTACTGTAGTTTTCTGAAGGCATTCACTCACACTGTGGCCTACTGCACCTCTGGTAACAGTATTATGGTTTTAGGGATGCATTCATTCACACCACAGTCTATTCCAACTCTGGTAACAGTACTGTGACTTTATGAATGCAGTCATTCACACCACAGCCTACTGCACCTCTAGTGACATTACTGTGACTTTATAAATGCATTCATTCACACCATGGGCTATTGCACCTCTGATAACAGTACTGTGGATTTATGAATGGAATCATTCTCGCCACTGCGTACTGCACCTTTGAAAAGAGTACTGTGGTTTTATGAATGGAATCATTCACACCACGGCCTACTGTACCTCTGGTAAAAGTAGTGTGGCTTTATGAATGCATTCATTCACACCATGGCCTTCTGCACCTCTGGTAGCAGTACTTTGGGTTTATGAATGCAATCATTCACATCATGGCCAATTGCACCTCTGGTAATGGTACTGTGGTTTTATGTATGCATTCATTCACACCATGGCTTACTGCATCTCTGGTAACAGTGCTGTGGTTTTTTGAATGAATTCATTCACACCACAGCCTGCTGGACTTCTGATAACATTACTGTGGCTTTATTAAATCCATTCATTCCAACTACAGTCTACTGCACCTCTGGTAACAGTACTTTCGCTTTATAAATGCATTCGTTCACACCATGGCCTACTACACCTCTGGTAACAGTACTGTGTCTTTATGAATGCATTCATCCACACCACGGTCTACTGCACCACTGTTAAAGGTACTGTGGTTTTATGAATGCATTCCTTCACACCACGGTCTACTATACCTCTGGTAAAAGTGCTGTTACTTTATGAATGCTTTCATTCAAACCATGGCCTACTGCACCTCTGGAAACAAATACTGTGACTTTATGAATGAAAGCATTCACACCACAGCCTACTGCACCTCAGTTAGTTGTACTGTTGTTTTATGAAGGCATTCCTTCACACCATGGCCTACTGCACCTCTGGTAACAGTATTGTGATTTTATGAATGCATTTATTCACACGTCTATTGCACCTCTGGTAACTGTACTGTGGCTTTATGAATGCATTCATTCACACCATGGCCTACAGCACCTCTGGTAATAGTACTGTAGCTATATGAATGCATTCAGTCACACCATGGCCTACCACATTTCTGGTAACGGTACTGTGGCTTTATAAATGCAATCATTTACACTGGGGCCTGCTTCACCTCTGGAAAAAGTACTGTAGGTTTATGAATGCAGTCATTCACACCACAGCCTATTGCACCTCTGGTAATGGTACTGTGGTTTAATGAATGCATTCATTCACACCATAGCCTACTTCACCTCTGGTAAAGGTACTGTGGATTTATGAATGCATTCATTCACACCACGGCCTACTGCACCTCTGGTAACAGTACTGGGGTTTTATGAATGCATTTATTCACACCACGGCCTATTGCACCTGTGGTAATGGTACTGTGGTTTTATGAATGCATTAATTCACACCATGGCCTACTGCACCTCTGGTAGTGGCACTGTGGCTTTATAAATGCATTCATTCACACCATGGTCCACTGCACCTCTGGTAACAGTGTGTGGCTTTATGAATGCAATCATTCACACCACGGCCTACTGCACCTCTGGTAAAAGTACTGTGGCTTTATGAAGGCAATCATTCATTCCACAGCCTTTTGCACCTCTGATAATGGTACTGTGGTTTAATGAATGCATTCATTCACACCATGGCCTACTGCACCTCTGGTAAAAGTACTGTGGTTTTATGAATATATTTATTGACACCATGGTCTACTGCATCTCTGGTAACAGTACTGTGGCTGTATGAATGCAATCATTCACATCATGGCCTATTGCACCTTTGGTAATGGTACTGTGGCTTTATGAATGCATTCATTCACACCATGGCTTACTGCACCTCTGGTAACAGTACTGTGGCTTTATGAATGCATTCATTCACACCATGGCTTACTCCACCTCTGGTAACAGTACCGTGGCTTTATGTATGCATTCATTCACACCATGGCCTGTTGCACTCCTGATAACATTACTGTGGCTTTATGAATGCATTCATTCACATCACAGTCTACCTCTGATAATGGTACTTTGGCTTTATGAATGCATTCATTCACCCCACAGCCTACTGCCCCTGTGGTAACAGTACTGTGACTTTATGAATGCAGTCATGCACACCACAGCCTACTGCACTTATGATAACAGTACTGTTGTTTTACGAATGCATTCTTTCACACCATGGCCTACTAAACCTCTGGTAACAGTAGTGTGGCTTTATGAATGCAATCATTCACACACCAGTCCACTGCACCTCTGGTAGTGATACAGTGGCTTTATGAATGCAATAATTCACACAAAGGCCAACTGCATCTCTGGTAATGGGTCTGTGGTTTTATGAGTGCAATCATTCACACCATGCCCTACTGCACCTCTAGTAACAGTACTATTGTTTTATGAATGCATTCATCCACACCACGGCCTACTGTACCTCTTGTAATAGTACTTTGGCATTATGAATGCAGTCATTCACACCACGGCCTAATACACCTCAGGTAACAGTACTGTGGCTTTATGAATGCAATAATTCACACACAGCCTAGTGCCAGTACTGTAGCTTTATGAATTTAATCATTTACATCTCTGCCTACTCCACCTCTGGTAAACGTAGTGTGGCTTTATGAATGCAATCATTCACACTATGGTGTACTACACCTCTGGTAACAGTACTGTGGTTTTATGAATGCATTTATTCACACCATGGCCTTTTGCACCTCTGGAACAGTACTGTGGCTCAATGAATGCAATCATTCATACCACGGCCTACCACACCTCTGGTAACAGTTCTGTGGCATTATGAATGCAGTCATTCACACCACAGCCTACTGCACCTCTGGCAACAGTGCTGTGTCTTTATCAATACAGTCATTCACACCGCGGCTTACTGCACATCTGGTAATAGTACTGTGGCTTTGTGAATGCAGTCATTCACACCACAGCCTATCGCATCTCTGGTAACAGTACTATGGCTTTATGAATGAAATCATTCACACCATGGACTACCGCACCTCTGGTAACAGTGCTGTGGCTTAATAAATGCAATCATTCACACCATGGCCTACTGCACCTCTGGAAATGGTACTGTGGTTTTATGAATGCAGTCATTCACACCATGGCCTACTGCACCTCTGATAACAGTATTGTGGCTTTATGAATGCATTCATTCACACCTCAGCCTACTGCACCTCTGGTAACAGTACTGAGGTTTTAAGAATGCATTCATTCACACCACGACATACTGCACCTCTGTTAATGGTACTGTGGTTTTATGAATGCATTCATTCACACCACACTTTACTGAACCTCTGGTAACAGTACTGTGGCTTTATGAATGCAATAATTCACACCTCGGCCTACCGCACCTCTGGTAACAGTACTGTTGATTTATGAATCCATTTGTTCACACCATGGCCTATTGCACCGCAGGTTACAGTTCTGTGACTTTATGAATGCATTCATTAACACTATGGTCTACTGCTTCTCTGTTAACAGCACTGTGGCTTTATGAATGCATTCACACCACGGTCTACTACACCTCTGGTAAAAGCACTGTGGTTTTATGAATGCATTCATTCAAACCAAGGCCTACTGCACCTCTGCTGACAGTACTCTGGGTTTATGAATGCATTCATTCACACCCTGCCTACTGCACCTCTGGTAACAGTACTGCGGCTTTATGAACGAATTCATTCACACCACAGTCTACTGCACTTCTGGTAAAGGTACTGTGGTTTTATGAATGCATTCATGCATTCATTCAAACCACAGTCTACTGCACCTCTGGTAATTGTACTGTGGCTTTATGAATGCATTAATTCACACCTCGGCCTAATGCACCTCTGGTAACAGTACTGTGGTTTTATGAATGCATTTATTCACACCATGGCCTTTTGCACCTCTGGAACAGTACTGTGGCTCAATGAATGCAATCATTCATACCATGGCCTACCACACCTCTGGTAACAGTTCTGTGGCATTATGAATGCAATCATTCACACCACGGCCTACTGCACCTTTGGCAACAGTACTGTGTCTTTATCAATACATTAATTCACACTGCGGCTTACTGCACATATGGTAATAGTACTGTGGCTTTGTGAATGCAGTCATTCACACCACAGCCTATCGCACCTCTGGTAACAGTACTATGGCTTAATGAATGAAATCATTCACACCAAGGACTACCGTACCTCTGGTAACGGTGCTGTGGCTTAATAAATGCAGCCATTCACACCACGGCCTACTGCACCTCTGATAATAGTACTGAGGTTTTAAGAATGCATTCATTCACACCACAACATACTGCACCTCTGTTAATGGTACTGTGGTTTTATGAATGCATTCATTCACATCACACTTTACTGAACCTCTGGTAACAGTACTGTGGCTTTATGAATACATTAATTCGCACCACGGCCTAATGCACCTCTGGTAAAAGTACTGTGGTTTTATGAATGCATTCATTCACACCATGGCCTATTGCACTTCTAGTAACAGTACTCATGTTTTATAAACACATTCATTCACACCACGGCCTACAGCACCGCTGACAACAGTACTGTGATTTAATGAATGCAATCATTCACATTCACACCATGGCCTACTGAACTCTGGTAACAGTACTGTGACTTTATGAATGCAGTCTTTCACACCACGACTGACTGCACCTCTGGTAAAAGTACTGTGGCTATATGAATGCAATCATTCACACTACAGTTTACTGTAACTCTGATAACACTACAGTGGTTTTATGAATACAGTTATTCACACCACGGCCTACTGCACCTCTGGTAACAGTACTGTGACTTTATGAATGCATTCATTCACAGCACAGGCTATTGCACCTCTGATAAGAGTACTGTGGTTTTATGAATGCAATCCATCACGCGACGGCCTACTGCACCTCTGATAACAGTACTGTGGTTTTATGAATGCAATCATTCATACCACAGCCTACTGCACCTGTGGTAACATTACTGTGGCTTTATGAATGCATTCATTCACACCAGGGCCTACTGCAACTCTGGCAACAGTACTGTTGTTTTATGAATGCATTTATTCACACCAAGGCTTACTGCACCTCTGGTAAAGGTACTGTGGTTTTATGAATGTATTCATTCACACCAAGGCCTACTACCCTCTGGTAATGGTACTTTGGCTTTATGAATGCATTAATTCACACCACGGTCTACTGCACCTCTGATAAAGGTACTGTGGCATTATGAATGTATTAATTCACACAATGGCCTACTGTACCTCTGTTAATGGCACTGTGGCTATATAAATGCATTTATTCACACCATGGTCTACTGAACCTCTGTTAACACTACAGTGACTTTTGAATGCAATCATTCAAATCATGGCCTACTGCACTTCTGGTAACAATACTGTGGTTTTATGAATGAATTCATTCACACCACGGCCTACTGCACCGCTGACAAAAGTACTGTGATTTTATGAATGCAATCATTAACACCATGGTCTGCGGCAGTTATGGTAACAGTACTGTGACTTTCTGAATACAGTCATTCACACCACAGCCTACTGCACCTCTGGCAACAGTACTATGGCTGTATGAATGCAATCATTCACACCAGGGCATGTTGCACTATTGGTAATGGTACTGTGGTTTTATGAATTCATTCATTCACACCACGACCTACTGCACCTCTGGTAATAGTACTTTGGCTTTAGGAATACATTAATTCACACCACAGCCTACTGCACATCTGTTAACAGTACTGTGACTTATGAATGCAATCATTCAAACCACAGCCTACTGCACCTCTGGTAAAAGTACTGTGGCTTTATGAATGCAATCATATTCACACCACAGCCCATTATACCTCTGATTACAGTACTCTGGTTTCTTGAATGCAATCCTTCACACCACATCCTACTGCACCTCTGATAACAGTGCTGTGGTTTTATGAATGCAATCATTCACTCCACGGCCTATTGCACCGCTGGTAATGGTACTCTGTTTTTTTATGAATTAATTCATTCACACAATGGGCTACTGCACCTCTGGTAACAGTGCTGTGGTTTAATGAATGCATTCATTCACACCATGGCCTATAGCACCACTGGCAACAGTACTGTGGCTTTATGAATGCACTCATTCACACCATGGCCTACTGCACATCTGTTAACAGTACTGTGACTTTTGAATGCAATAATTCACACCACTGCCTACAGCACCTCTGATAACAGTACTGTGGCTTTATGAATGCATTCATTCACGCCACAGCCTCCTGCAACTCTGGTAACCATACTGTGGCTTTATGAATGCAGTCATTCACACCACGGTCTACTGCACCTCTGGTAACAGTACTGTGGCTTTATGAATGGATTCCTTCACATAGCAGCATACTGCACCTCTGGTAATGGTAGTTTGGCTTTGTGAATGCATTCATTCACACCATGGCCTTCTGCACCTCTGGCAACAGTACTGTGGTTTTATGAATACATGTATTCACACCACAGTCTATTGCACCTCTGGAACCGGTACTGTGGTTTTATGAATGCATTCATTCACACCATGGCCTACTGCACCTTTGTTAATGGTACTGCAGTTTTGTGAATGCATTTATTCACAGTATGCTTTACTGCACCTCTGCTAAATGTACTGTGGCTTTATGAATGCAATAATTCACACCTCAGCCTACCGCACCTCTGTTAACACTACTGTGACTTTTGAATGCAATCATTCACATCAGGGCCTACTGCACCTCTGATGACAGTACTGTGCTTTTTGAATGCATTGATTCACACCATGGCCTACTGCACCTGTGGTAACTGTACTGTGGCTTTATGAATGCATTCATTCACACCACGGTCTACTGCACCTCTGGTAACAGTACTGTGAATGTAGGAATGCAATAGTTCACACCATTGTCTACTGCACCACTGATAACAGTACTGTAGTTTTATGAATGAATTATTTCACACCATGGCCTACTGCATCTCTGTTAACATGACTTTATGAATGCAGTCATTCACACCATGGCCTACTGCACCTCTGGTAACATGACTTTATGAATGCAGTCATTCACACCATGGCCTACTGCACCTCTGGCAACAGTACTGTGGATTTATGAATATAATCATTCACACCAGGGCATATTGCACTTCTGGTAATGCTACTGTGGTTTTATGAATGCATTCATTCACACCACGGCCTACTGCACCTCTGGTAACAGTACTGTGGCTTTATGAATTCAATCATTTACACTATGCCTACTGCAGCTGTGGTAAAAGTACTGTGGCTTTAAGAATTCAGTCATTCACACCATGGCCTGTTCCACCTATGAATACAGTACTGTGGTTTTTGAATGCAATCCTTCACACCACATCCTACTGCACCTCTGATAACTGTACTGTGGTTTTATGAATGCAATCATTCACACCACGGCCTACTGCACCTCCGGCAACAGTACTGTGGCTTTATGAATGCAATCATTCACACCACGGCCTATTACAACTCTGGTAATGGTACTGTAGTTTTTATGAAGGAATTCATTCACACCATGGCCTACTACACCTCTGGTTACAGTACTGTGGTTTTATGAATGCAGTTATTCACACCATGGCCAACTGCACCTCTGGAAACAGTACTGTTTTTTTTGAAAGCATTTACTCACACTGTGGCCTACTGCACCTCTGGTAACAGTACTATGGTTTTATGAATGCATTTATTCACACCACAATCTATTGCACCTGTGGTAAAAGCACTGTGGCTTTATGAATGCATCATTCACACCATGGCCTACTGCACCTCTGATAACAGTACTGTGACTTTCTAAATGCATTTATTCACACCATAGGCTATTGCACCTCTGATAACAGTACTGTGGTTTTATGAATAGAATCATTCTCGCCATGACTTACTGCACCTTTGAAAACAGTACTGTGGTTTTATGAATGCAATCATTCACACCATGGCCTACTGCACCTCTGGTAACAGTACTCTGTCTTTATGAATGCATTGATTCACACAATGGCCTTTGCACCTCTGGTAACTACTTTGGCTTTATAAATGCAATAATTCTCATCATGGCCTATTGCACCTCTGATAATGGTACTGTGGTCTTATGAATGCATTCATTCACACCATGGCCTACTGCACCTCTGGTAACAATACTGTGACTTTATGAATGAAATCATTCACACCAGGGCATATTGCACTTCTGGTAATGGTACTATCGTTTTTTGAATGCATTCTTTCACAACACGGCCTACTGCACCTCTAATAACAGTACTGTGGTTTTATGAATGCATTCATTCACACCACGGACTACTGCACTGCAGATAACAGTACTCTGGTTTTATTAATGCAATCATTCACACCACGGGCTATTGCGCCTCTGATAACAGTACTGTGGTTTTATGAATGGAATCATTTTTGCCACTGCATACTCCACCTTTGAAAACAGTACTGTGGTTTTATGAATGCAATCATTCACACCACAGCCTACTGTACCTCTGGTAACAGTACTTTGGCTTTATGAATGCATTCATTCACACCATTGGCTTATGCACCTCTGGTAACAGTACTGTGGTTTTATGAATGCAATTATTCACACCATGGCCTACTGCACATCTGGTAACAGTACTTTGGCTTTATGAATGCATTCATTCACACCATTGGCTTATGCACCTCTGGTAACAGTACTGTGGTTTTATGAATGCAATTATTCACACCATGGCCTACTGCACATCTGGTAACAGCACTTTGGCTTTATGAATGCATTCATTCAGACCATTGCCTTCTGCACCTCTGGTAACAGTACTTAGGCTTTATGAATGCAATCATTCACACCACGGTCTACTGCTCCTCTGGTAAAGGTACTGTAGTTTTTTGAATGCATTCACTGATACTGTGGCCTACTGCACCTCTGGTAACAGTACTATGGTTTTATGAATGCATTTATTCACAACACACTCTATTGCACCTCTGGTAACAGTACTGTGGTTTTATGAATGCATTCATTCACACCACGGTCTACTGAACCTCTGGTAAAGGTACTGTAGTTTTCTGAATTAATTCACTGGCACTGTGGCCTACTGCATCTCTGGTAACTGTACTATGGTTTTATGAATGCATTTATTCACACCACAGTCTATTGCACCTCTGGTAACAGTACTGTGGATTTATGAATTCATTCATTCACACCATGGCCTACAGCTCCTCTGGTAACAGTACTGTGGTTTAATGAATGCATTTATTCACACCATGGACTACTGCACCACTGATAACAGTACTCTGGTTTTATTAATGCAATAATTCTCACCACGGGCTATTGCGTCTCTGATAACAGTACTGTGGTTTTATAAATGGAATCATTTTTGCCACTGTGTACTGCACCTTTGAAAACACTACTGAGGTTTTATGAATGCAATCATTCACACCATGGCCTACTGCACCTCTGGTAACTGTACTGTGGTTTTATGAATGCATTCATTCACACCATGGCCTACTGCACCTTTGGTACTGTAGCTTTATGAATGCATTCATTCCCAACATGGCCTAATGCACCTCTGGTAACAGTACTGTGGCTTTATGAATGCATTCATTCACACCACGGCCTACTGCACATCTGTTAACAGTACTGTGGCTTTATGAATGCAATCATTTACACCACACCTACTGCACCTCTGGTAAAAGTGCTGTGGCTTTACAAATGCAATCATTCACACCACGGCCTATTACACCTTTGAACACAGTACTGTGGTTTCTTGAATGCAGTCCTTCACACCACGTCCTAATGCACCTCTGATAACAGTACTGTGGTTTTATGAATGGAATCATTTTTGCCACTCCATAATGCACCTTTGAAAACAGTACTATGGTTTTATGAATGCATTCATTCACACCACGGACTACTGCACCGCTGATAACAGTACTCTGGTTTTATGAATACAATCATTCACACCACAGTCTACTGCTCCTCTGGTAAAGGTACTGTAGTTTTTTGAATGCATTCACTGATACTGTGGCCTACTGCACCTCTGGTAACAGTACTGTGGTTTTATGAATGCATTCATTCACACCATGGACTACTGCACCGCTGACAACAGTAATCTGGTTTTATAAATGCAATCATTCACACCATGGGCTATTGCGCCTCTGATAACAGTACTGTGGTTTTATGAATGGAATCATTTTTGCCACTGCATACTGCACCTTTGAAAACAGTACTGTGGTTTTATGAATGCAATCATTCACACCACGGCTTACTGTACCTCTGGTAACAGTCCTTTGGCTTTATGAATGCATTCATTCACACCATTGCCTTCTGCACCTCTGGCAACAGTACTTAGGCTTTATGAATGCAATAATTCACATCACAGCCTATTTCTGGTAATGGTACTGTGGTTTTATGAATGCATTAATTCACACCATGGTTTACTGCACCTCTGGTAACAGTACTGTGGCTTTATGAATGCACTCATTAATACCACGGTCTGCTGCACTTCTGGTAACATTACTGTGGCTTTATGAATGCATTCATTCATACCATGGTCTACTGCACCTCTGGTAATGGTAGTTTGGCTTTGTGAATGCATTCATTCACAACATGGCCTACTGCACCTCTGACAACAGTACTGTGGCTTTATGAATGCACTCATTCAGAAACTGGTCTACTGCACCTCTGGTTAAGGTACTGTAGTTTTTTGAATGCATTCACTCACACTGTGGCCTACTTCACCTCTGGTAACAGTACTATGGTTTTATGAATGCATTTATTCACAACACAGTCTACTGCATCAGTGTTAACAGTACTCTGGCTTTATGAATTTATTCATTCACACCACAGCCCTCAGCTCCTCTGGTAACAGTACTGTGGTTTTATGAATGCATTCATTCTCACCACGGACTGCTGCACCGCTGATAACAGTACTCTGGTTTTATGAATGCAATCATTCACATCACGGCCTACTGCAGCTCTGGTAACACCACTGTGACTTTATGAATGCAGTCATTCACACCACAGCCTACTGGACCTCTAGTAACAGTACTGTGACGTTATGAATGCATTCATTCACACCATGGGCAATTGCACCTCTGTTAACAGTACTGTGGTTTTATGAATGCATTAATTCACACCATGGCCAACCGCACCTTTGGTAATGGTCCTGTGGTTTTATGAAAGCATTCATTCACACCATGGCCAACAGTACTGTGGTTTTATGAATGCATTAATTCACACCACAGCCTGCTGCACTTCTGATAGCATTACTGTGGCTTTATGAATGCATTCATTCACAGCACTGTCTACTGCACCTCTGGTAATGGTACTTTGGCTTTATAAATGCATTCATTCACGCCATGGCCTACTACATCTCTGGTAACAGTACTGTGGCTTTATGAATGCATTCATCCATACCACAGTCTACTGCACCACTATTAAAGGTTCTGTGGTTTTATGAATGCATTCCTTGACACCACGGCCTACTATACCTCTGGTAATGGTGCTGTGGCTTTATGAATGAATTCATTCACACCTTGGCCTACTGCATCTCTAGAAACATTACTGTGACTTTATGAATGCAATCGATCACACCACAGCCTACTGCACCTCTGACAATTGTACTGTTGTTTTATGAATGCATTCCATCAAACCATGGCCTACTGCACCGCTGGTAACAGTACTGTAGTTTTATGAATGCATTTTTTCACATCATGGCCTATTGCACCTCTGGTAACAGTACTGTGGCTTTATGAATGCATTCATTCACACCACAGCCTTCAGCACCTCTGGTAACAGTACTGTGGTTTTATGAATGCATTTGTTCACAACATGACTTACTCCACCTCTGATAATGGTACTGTGGTTTTATGAATGCATTCATTCACACCATGGCCTACTGCACCTCTGGTAAAGGTACTGTGGTTTTATGAATGCAATCATTCACACCACGGCCTTCTGCACCTCTGGTAATGGTACTGTGGCTTTATGAATGCATTCACACCATGGCCTACTGCACCTCTGGTAACAGTAGTGTGACTTTATGAATGTAGTTGTTTACACCATGCCCTACTGCACCTCTGATAACAATACTGTGGTTTTATGAATGCATTAATTCACACCATGGCCTACTGGACCTCAGTTAATGGTACTGTGACTTTATGAATGCATTCATTCACACCATGGCCTACTGCACCTATGGTAACAGTACTGGGGTTTTATGAATGCATTTATTCACACCACAGCCTATTGCACCTGTGGTAATGGTACTGTGGTTTTTTGAATGCATTAATTCACACCATGGCCTACTGCACCTCTGGTAGTTGCACTGTGGCTTTATAAATGCATTCATTCACACCATGGCCTACTGCACCTCTGGTAACTGTGTGGTGGCTTTATGAATGCAATAATTCACTCCACAGCCTACTGCACCTCTGGTAATTGTACTGTGGCTTTATGAATGCAATCATTCACACCACGGCCTTTTGCACCTCTGGTATTGGTACTGTGGCTTTATGAATGCATTCATTCATACCATGGCCTACTGCACCTCTGGTAAAAGTACTTTGGTTTTATGAATGCATTTATTCACACCACAGTCTACTGCACCTCTGGTAATGATACTGTGGTTTTATGAATGCATTCATTCACACCACGACTTACTGCATCTCTGGTAATGGCACTCTGGCTTTATGAATGCATTCATTCACACCACAGCCTAGAGCACCTCTGGTAATGGTACTCTGGCTTTATGAATGCATTCATTCAAACCACGGCCTACTGCACCTGTGGTAACAGTACCATGACTTTATGAATCCATTCTTTGACACCATGGCCTACTACACCTCTGGTAACGGTAGTGTGGCTTTATGAATGCAATTATTCACACAACAGCCTACTGCATCTCTAGCAATGATACAGTGGCTTTATGAATTCAGTCATTCACAGCAAGGCCTACTGCACCTCTGGTAATGGGTCTGTGGTTTTATGAATGCAGTCATTCACACCATGCCCTACTTCACCTCTGGTAACAGTACTGTGGTTTTATGAATGCATTTATTCACACCTTGGCCTATTGCACCTCTGGTAAAGGTATTGTGATTTTATGAATGCATTAATTCACACCATGACCTACTGCACCTCTTGTAATAGTACTGTGGCTTTATGAATGCAGTCATTCACACAACAGCCTACTGCACCTCTGGTAATGGTACTGTGGCTTTATGAATGCAATCATTCTCACCATGGCCTACTACACCTCTGGTAACAGTACAGTGGCGTTATGAATACAGTCAGTCACACCACAGCCTACTGTACCTTGGGTAACAGTAGTGTGGCTTTATGAATGCAACCATTCACACACAGCCAAGTAACAGTACTGTAGCTTTATGAATTTAATAATTTACGTCTCGGCCTACTCCACCTCTGGTAACAGTAATGCGGCTTTATGAATGCAATCATTCACACCATGGTATACTGCACCTCTGGTAATGGTACTGTGGTTTTTTGAATGCATTTATTCACACCATGGCCTTTTGCACCTCTGGAATAGTACTGTTGCTCTATGAATGCAATCATTCATACCATGGTCTACTGCACCTCTGGTAAAGGTACTGTCATTTTTTGAATGCATTTACTCACACTGTGGCCTACTGCACCTCTGGTAACAGTACTATGGTTTTATGACTGCATTTATTCACACCACAGTCTTTTGCACCTCTGGTAACAGTACTGTGGCTTTATGAATTCATTCATTCACACCACGGTCTAGAGCTCCTCTGGTAACAGCACTGTGGTTTTATGAATGCATTAATTCACACCACAGATTATTGCACTAGTGGTAGCAGTACTCTGGTTTTATGAATGCAATCATTCACACCACGGCCTACTGCAGCTCTGGTAGCACTACTGTGACTTTATGAATGCAATCATTCACACCATGTCCTACTGCACCTGTGGTAAAAGTACTGTGGCTTTACAAATGCATCATTCACACGATGGCTTACTGCACCTCTGATAACAGTACTGTGGTTTTATGAATGCAGTCATTCACACCATGGCCTACAGCACCTCTAATAGCAGTACTGTGACTTTCTGAATGCATACATTCACACCATAGGCTATTGCACCTCTGATAACAGTACTGTGGTTTTACGAATGGAATCATTCTTGCCACAGTGTCCTGCACCTTTGAAAACAGTACTGTGGTTTTATGAATGCAATCATTCACACCACGGCCTACTGCACCTCTGGTAACAGTAGTCTGGCTTTATGAATGCATTCATTTACACCATGGCCTTCACACCTCTAGTAACAGTACTTTGGCTTTATGAATGCAATAATTCACATCATGGCCTACTGCACCTCTGGTAATGGTACTGTGGTTTTATGAATGCATTCATTCACACCATGGGCCTACTGCACCTCTGGTAACAGTACTGTTACTTTATGAATGCAGTCATTCAACCATGACCTACTGCACCTCTGGCAACAGTACTGTGGCTTTATGAATGCAATCATTCACACCAAGGCATATTGCACTTCTGGTAATGGTACTGAGGTTTTATGAATGCATTAAAAAACACCACAGCCTACTGCACCTCTGGTAACAGTACTATAGTTTTATGAATGCATTCATTCACACCATGGCCTACTGCACCTTTGGTAACAGTACTGCAGCTTTATGAATGCATTAATTCCCAATATGGTTTAATGCACCTCTGTTAACAGTACTGTGGCTTTATGAATGCATTCAGTCACACCATGGCCTACTGCGCATCTGTTAACAGTACTGTGGCTTTATGAATGCAATAATTTACACCACGCCTACTGCACCTCTGGTAAAGTTCTCTGGCTTTATGAATGCAATCATTCACACCACAGCCTATTACACCTCTGAACACAGTACTGTGGTTTCTTGAATGCAGTCTTTCACACCATGTCCCACTGCACCTCTGATAACAGTACTGTGGTTTTATGAATGCAGTCATTCACACCACAGCCTGCTGCACCTCTGGCAACAGTACTGCGGCTTTATGAATGCAATCATTCACACCACAGCCTATTACACTTCTGGTAATGGTACTGTGGTTTTTATGAATTAATTCAGTCACACCATGGCCTACTGCACCTCTGGTAACAGTACAGTGGTTTTATGAATGCAGTCATTCACACCATGGCCTACTGCACCTCTGGCAATAGTACTGTGGCTTTATGAATGCATTCATTCACACCACGGTCTACTGCATCTCTGATAAAGGTACTGTAATTTTTTGAATGCATTCACTCACACTGTGGCCTACTGCACCTCTGGTAACAGTACTATGGTTTTATGAATGCATTTATTCACACCACAGTTTATTGCACCTCTCATAACAGTACTGTGGCTTTATGAATTCAATAATTCACACCACGGCCTACAGCTCCTCTGGTAACAGTACTGTGGTTTTATGAATGCATTAATTCACACCACGGACTACTGCACCTCTGATAACAGTACTCTGGTTTTATGAATGCAATCATTCACACCATGGCCAACTGCAGCTCTGGTAACACTACTGTGACTTTATGAATGCAGTCATTCACACCACAGCCCACTGCACCTCTAGTAACAGTACTGTGACTTTATGAATGCATTCATTCACACGACGGGCTATTGCACCCCTGATAACATTACTGTGGTTTTATGAATGGAATCATTCTTGCCACTGCATACAGCACCTTTGAAAACAGTACTGTGGTTTTATGCATGCAATCACTCACACCACGGCCTACTGCACCTCTGGTAACAGCACTTTGGCTTTATGAATGCATTAATTCACACCATAGCCTTCTGCACCTCTGGTAACAGTAATTTGGCTTTATGAATGCAATCATTCACATCACAGCCTATTGCACCTCTGGTAATGGTACTGTGGTTTTATGAATGAATTCATTCACACCATGGCTTACTGCATCTCTGCTAACAGTATTGTGGCTTTATGAATGCATTCATTCACACCATGGCCTGCAGCACTTCTGATAACATTACTGTAGCTGTATGAATGCATTCATTCACACCACGGTCTACTATACTTCTGGTAATGGAACTTTGGCTTTATAAATGTATTCATGGATTCATTCACACCACAGCCTACTGCACCTCTGATAAAGGTACTGTAGCTTTTTGAATGCATTTACTCACACTGTGGCCTACTGCACCTCGTACTATGGTTTTCTGAATGCATTTATTCCCACAACAGTCTATTGCAACTCTGGTAACAGTACTGTGGCTTTATGAATTTATTCATTCACACCATGGCCTACAGCTCCTCTGGTAACAGTACTGTGGTTTTATGAATGCATTCATTCAAACCATGGACTGATGCACCGCTGATAACAGTACTCTAGTTTTATGAATGCAATCATTCACACCACGGCCTACTGCACTTCTAGTAACAGTACTGTGACTTTATGAATGCATTCATTCACACCACGGGCTTTTGCACCTCTGATGACAGTACTTTAGTTTTATGAATGGAATCATTCTCGCCACTGCATACTGCATACTGCACCTTTGAAAACAGTACTGTGGTTTTATGAATGCAATCATTCACACCACAGCCTACGTCACCTCTGGTAATGATACTGTGGTTTTATGAATGCATTCATTCACACCATGGCTTACTGCACCTCTGTAACAGTACTGTGGCTTTATGAATGCATTCATTCACACCACGGCCTGCTGCACTTCTGATAACATTACTTTGGCTTTATGAATGCATTCATTCGCACCACAGTCTACTGCACCTCTGGTAAAGATACGTTGGCTTTATAAATGCATTCATTCACACCATGGCCTACTACACCTCTGGCAACAGTACTGAGGCTTTATGAATGCATTCATCCACACCACAGTCTACTGCACCATGAGTAAAGGTACTGTGGTTTTATGAATACATTCCTTCACACCACTGCCTACTGTACCTCTGGTAATGGTGCTGTGGCTTTATGAATGCATTCATTCACACCATGGCCTACTGCACCTCTATAAACATTACTGTGACTTTATGAATGCAATTGTTCACACCACAGCCTACTGCACCTCTGATAATTGTACTGTTGTTTTATGAATGCATTGCTTCACACCATGGCCTACTGCACCTCTGGTAACAGTACTGTGGTTTTACAAATGCATTTATTCACACCATGGCCTATTGCACCTCTGGTAACAGTACTGTGGCTTTATGAATGCATTAATTCACTCCACAGCCTACAGCACCTCTGGTAACAGTACTGTGGTTTTATGAATGCATTCATTCACACCATGGCCTACTGCACCTCTGGTAATGTTGTTGTGGCTTTATGAATGCAATCAATTACACCGGGGCCTACTGCTCCTCTGGAAAAAGTACTGTGGGTTTATGAATGCAGTCATTCACACCACAGCCTATTGCACCTCTGGTAATGGTACTGCAGTTTTATGAATGCATTCATTTACACCACAGCCTACTGCACCTCTGGTAATGGTAGTGTGGCTTTATGAATGCATTCACACCATGGCCTACTGCACCTCTGGTAACAGTAGTGTGACTTTATGAATGCAGTCATTCACACCATGGCCTACTGCACCTCTGATAACAGTACTGTTGTTTTAGGAATGCATTAATTCACACCACGGCCTCCTGGACCTCTGTTAATGGTACTGTGGCTTTATGAATGCATTTATTCACACCATGGCCTACTGCACCTCTGGTAACAGTACTGGGGTTTTATGAATGCATTTATTCACACCACAACCTATTGCACCTGTGGTAATGGTACTGTGGTTTTATGAATGCATTCATTCACACCATGGCCTACTGCACCTCTGGTAAAAGTACTGTGGTTTTATGAATGCATTTATTCACCCACAATCTACTGCACCTCTGGTAATGGTACTGTGGTTTTATGAATGCATTAATTCACACCACAACTTACTGCACCTCTGGTAATGGTACTCTGGCTTTATGAATGCATTCATTTACACCATGGCCTACTGCATCTGTGGTAACAGTACTGTGACTTTATGAATGCATTCTTTCACACCATTGCCTACTAAACCAATGGTTACAGTAGTGTGGCTTTATGAATGCAATTATTCACACAACAGCCTACTGCACCTCTGGTAATGATACAGTGGCTTTATGAATGCAATCATTCACAGCAAGGCCTACTGCACCTCTGGTAATGGGTCTGTGGTTTTATGAATGCAGTCATTTACACCATGCCCTACTGCACCTCTGGTAACAGTACTGTGGCTTTATGAATGCAATCGTTCTCACCATGGCCTACTACACCTCTGGTAACTGTACAGTGGCTTTATGAATACAGTCAGTCACATCACAGCCTACTGCACCTCTGGTAACAATAGTGTGGCTTTATGAATGCAATTATTCATACACAGCCCAGTAACAGTACTATAGCTTTATGAATTTAATCATTTACATCTCGGCCTACTCCACCTCTGGTAACAGTAGTGTGGCTTTATGAATGCAATCATTCACACCATGGTGTACTGCACCTCTGGTAACGGTACTGTGGTTTTATGAATGTAATTGTTCACACCATAGCCTATTTTTCAGAAGTGATGCCAAAAGTTTGTACTACTTGTTAGTGCTATACTAAGGGTAGAGCAAAGGGACCACCAGCCTCAGAAACTAGCTTGTAGTGAGCTATGACCGTTTTATAGTTGCTTAATATGCCAGTTGTACACTGTCTAATTGTTAAAATGTCTTTTTTTAAAGGAGGTAAACTACCTTTAACAAAACAGAACAGACTGACATTTTATAAGCTATCTATACATGATAATTACTGTGATCTCTTAACAATAGCTTATAATTTGTCAACATTTTCTTTAAATGGTTTACAGTTTACAGTCTGCCATTAAGGAGTTAGTACTGTGATTATAGTTCTTTATTTATGCACAATTCCAAATACAATTAAAGTTTCTCCAGATCTCTGTATATGTTACAGGGGAGGATACTGATGATGTTGATAGTCTGCAAAAGCAAAAAATAAAAAAAAACTCAAGTCTCCAGCAGGACAATGCAAAGCACATTTAAATGGAAAAGTATATTACTCAGTGTCTTCTACGTCTGTTTTGTAGAATCATGTAGAATTATGAATATGCAGTGCTTCTCAATAAGTCTTGATTTCTTTCACTACGCTATGAGGTTTTGGACAGTGAATTTATAAACAGCATATAATAACCTATGAATCATGTTTTATGGGTGGCAAAGTAACATAGGAATATAGGAACATACTAGGTAAGTGATTACCTTTAAAGAGACAAATGTAAAAGTTTTTGTCACCTTTTTCAAGCACTTAATAGTGCTCATTTCCCAAATCGGGCAGGGCTGTGCATGGTAACCTTGGTGTAAATTTGTGTCGACCTATCCAATCATCAATACTAGGCTTTAAGCTAGCTTTGACTTTTAGTAACTTATTCCATAGGCTACAAATACATTGCATTAGGAGACTATCTCTCCAGTGAGTCTTGTTTATTTGTTGATGTAGATGTAAGTCCTTAGTGTGGGTGTTTGTAGAGCTAGGACTGAGTCTTTCATGGCTTAAAAAGTGAGACACAGGTCACTTCCTAGCAACTGAGTATACGAAGAGTCATGATAATCTGTTGAGGATAGTTTAAGGATTTAGAACCATTCAATTTCTTGGGTAGAAATCTTTGCAGCCTTTCTAACTGAGGGATATGCTTGAATTTGTACATACCAAAATGGTTACTGTATTCAGTAATGGGTCTGATAAGGGAAGACTTCAGTGAAAAATTGACTTCTTTGCATCTTCAAGATGTTCCCTTGGAAATTAATTGGGCTACACAGAAAGACTTCCAGACTGTTATGGAAGCACGATGATTGAAAGAGAGAGAAAGTTATCCACATAAGTACCTAGGTCTCTTTTGACCATATCTGTCTGAATAGGAGTACCGTTTATAACATATGAGATGGGAGCAGATTTTCTGCCAAATGTTACTTGATTCACCATTCATGTGTATATTCCCACCCTTGCTAGAACTGTTTTAACTCAGTAGATCTGCAAATACTAGTGTCCACTTTGAGTTATGAGCAAAACTGGTGAATCACACTTCTGGGATATTAGCTTGGATGTCTGAAAAATAAATGCCATACAGGAGAGGGTCCTGAAATTATCCCACTGTTACTTGCTGTTAAGATAATTAGTTCACGCAGTATTATTTTATTTGAAAAAAGAATTGCACTATACTTTATTACGCAGGTGGGCATTTTTTAATCTTCTCTTTCGGCTGTACCCATTAGGGGTCTCCACAGCAGATCATTTGTTTCCATTTCTTCCTGTCCTCTGCATATTGCTCTGTCACACCAACCACCTACATGTCCTCTCTCACCACATCCATAAACCTTATCTTGGGCCTTCCCATTTTCCTCTTACCTGGCAGCTCCATCCTTAGCAACCTTTTCCCAATATACTCAGTATCCGTCCTCAGCACATGTCCAAACCAACACAATCTCGCCTCTCTGACTTTGTCTCCAAACCGTCCAACCTGAGCTGACCCTCTAATATACTGATTCTTAATCCTGTCCATCCTCATGACACCCAATGCAAATCTTAACATCTTTAACTCTGCTACCTCCATCTCTGACTCCTATCTTATCGTCAATGCCACCGTCTCCAACCCATATAACATAACTGTCTCACTACCCTCTTGTAGGCCTTTCATTTCACTCTTACTGGTACCAGTCTGTCACAAATCACTCCTGACACTCTTCTCCACCCACTCCACCCTGCCTGTACTCTGTTCTAAACCTCCCTTCCACACTCATCATTACTCTAAACTGTTGATCCCAAGTACTTAAACTCATCGACCTTCGCCAGCTCTACTCCCTGCATCCTCACCATTCCTCTATCCTCCCTCTCATTCACGCACACATATTCTGTCTTAGTCCTGCTGACCTTTATCCCTGTCCTCTCTAGAGCATATCTCCACCTCTCCAGGGTCTCCTCAACCTGGTCCCTACTCTCACTACAGATCACAATGTCATCTGCAAATATCATAGTCCATGGGGCCTCCTGTCTGATCTCGTCTGTCAACCTGTCCATCACCATTGCAAATAAGAAAGGGCTCAGAGCTGATCCTTGATGTAATCCCACCTCCACCTTAAACGCATCTGTCACTCCCACTGCAGACTTCACCACTGTCACACTACCCTCGTACATATCCTGTACCACTCTTACATACTTCTCTGCCAATCCTGACTTCCTCATACAATACCAAAACTCCTCTCTAGGCACCCTATCATATGCTTTCTCCAAATCCACAAAGACACAATGCAACTCCTTCTGACCTTCTCTATATTTCTCCATCAACACTCTCAGAGCAAACATCGCATCTGTAGTGCTCCTTCCTGGCATGAAACCATACTGTTGATCACCTCCCCTCTTAACCTAGCTTCAACCACTCTTTCCCATAACTTCAAGCTGTGACTGATCAGTTTTATCCCTCTGTAGTTATTACAGCTCTGCACATCACCCTTATTCTTTAAAATAGTTACCAAAACACTTTTTCTCCACTCCTCAGGCATCCTCTGACTTTCCAAGATTTCATTAAACAATCTGGTTAAAAACTCCACTGCCATTTCTCCTAAGCACCTCCATGCTTTCACTGGTATGTCGTCTGGGCCAACAGCCTTTCCATTTTTCATCTTCTTCATAGCTGTCCTTACTTCCTCCTTGTTAATCTGCTTTACTTCCTGATTCACTATCCCTACATCATCAAACATTCTACCTCTCTCATTCTCTTCATTCATCAGCCCCTCAAAGTACTCTTTCCATCTGCTCAACACATTCTTCTTGTTTGTGAGTACATTTCCCTCATTCTGAACATTTATCTAGATTTCAAAGCAAGTAAAGAAGTGAAAAAACTATAGTCACTGCTTGAGGAGTTTTGTAACAGGCATTTCTGGTATGGTGTACTGACTGAATATGAATAAAGTTTGCATAATGCTGCAGTATTGCAATGTTATTCAAAATAACAGACTCAGAACCTCTTACGAGGTTATCAGGGAGCTCTAGCCGTGTAGCTTGTATACCTGTGCTCCTAGCCATTTATCCAGCAATTTACAATTACTCAGTTTTGATGGTTGCCTTAACTTTAAAGGAAAATGGTTCCAAATACGTGCAGTGCTGATTATAAAATATCTGTCTCTTACCATGGTTTACCATAGTTTATTTTTTTCATAGTAATTATGTATATTGAAGCACTGCTACGCCAACTGTAGTTGTAGGAAATTTGTCTGTAAAATATTTATACACTCTAATCAAATCATCACTCAAAAATCTATGATACATGGACAGTAGACACAAAATTATGAAACTTTTTGAACACAATTCCTAATATACTAAAACAATGAGTAAAAAAGATCACACAGAAAAGCCAATCGGTAAAAATCAAAAGAAAAATCTAACAAGGCTAGACTTTCAGATTTGTGATTCATTAAACTTCTTGTATTAGAGGCAACACAGGATATATGCAAATGACCCTTTAAGGATATCAGGTGTTTCAGCTATATGGCAATTCTAAATATCCATGACTTTTTTTTTTATTTTTAAGTATATTTACGGACAAATTCAGGCCCATAAATCCAAACCCCACTAGCTGTGGATATGCTTTTATGACTTAGATTTAAAAAGACAAAAGTCAAGGACATTCAGAACTGAATCACACACTGGAAAGTCTAGCCTTGCTATATTTTTCTTTTGGGTTTTACGTCTTCTAATATAGATTTTTCTCATTTTTGATGAAATATGTTTTTCAGTTTTTGTACTTTTTACAAGCAGTATTATACATGCAAAATGCTGCACTGCACTCTAAATGAAAATGAATCAATACTTTAAACAATAATATTATAATGGTAGGATTTCTTGGAGAGATACAGCATGATATATCTCTAATTATACAGAAACAACTTCCAGTAAGTGAGATAATATTTGTCTCAAAAGAAGGCTTGTCAGCAACCACGACCCCCAGATCTCCAAACAGATGCACATGACTCAAAATATTTCCACTGATTATCAAAGAGAAAGTTCACTGCACTCTCTTATGATGTTCCAAGAAATTTAGAAAGACCTTCTACGATGTGATATCTGCCCTACATGAACAGACTTAAAGGTCCTTGGTGGTATATCTGGATGTGTCAAAAGTCTCTGATACCTTGGTATATGATCAAATATTTGCTAGTTTTCTCAAAACAGATATGAACCCTAATATCATTCAATGGATGAGTAAACAACTAACAGAGAACAGTGTGTCTTGTTACATAAAGTTAGATCAACATGGAAGAAAACAAGTTTACCTAGACTCTATTTTGGATCCTAGACTGCTTAATATTGTCTTCTTAAGTATATCAATCCCAACCAAATGTTAGATGAGTAAAACTGCAGATGGACGAGCCTGAAGCAGTAATAACGGAGGCAAAGGATGTTGGAGATTTAAATTTCAGTTTTACAGACACATGGTCAGAAAGAATGTAACTAAAATATAATAATCAGAGAAGTAAAATTGTGTGTGTGGGGATTGGCATAATGGTTAAGGTGTTTACCTCACAGACGCAAGATTCAGTGTTTGACCCTCACCTTTGAGGGAAACTGGCTAGGCTTAAAATGGCCTCCAAGGGCAGCTAGACTAGTACTTATATGAACTTAAGTGTTATATAGAGGAAACAGACAGTTATGTGTGTGTGTGTGTGTGTGTGTGTGTGTGTGTGTGTGTGTGTGTGTGTGTGTGTATATATATATATATATATATATATATATATTATATACATATATACATACATACACATATACATACACACACATATATATATATATATATATATATATATATATATATCTGGATCGCACCAAAATTACGTTTCTCCAAAATGTAATTTCATGACCCCATTTTTCCAAAAGTGCATTTATCTGAAAATGCACCTTCCCGAAAAACCGAGTCAATGAAAAGCAAATAAAGAAAAAAAGAAAACATGACAACACTAAACAGATTTATGCAGGGGAGGCAAGCACCCCTGCACACCCCCGCTACTTATATATTCTAACTCTGAGATTGAACTACAGATAGGAAAAGGGAATATTCCCTTATCCCCAATGTGCTGCAATTTTCAACAACAACCTCGATCGCTTTTAATTTTTTTGATTTTTTGCAAAAGTGCAAATTCTGATAAATGCACGTTCGGAAAAATGGGGTCACAAAATTATATTTTGGTAGATTGAGGTAGACCCATATATATATATATATATATATATATATATATATATATATATATATATATATATATATATACACACACACACACACACACGTGTGTATATATATATATATATATATATATATATATATATATATATATATATATATGTGTGTGTGTGTGGGTGTGTGTGTGTGTGTGTGTGTGTGTGTGTGTGTGTGTGTGTGTGTGTGTATATATATATATATATATATATATATATATATATATATATATATATGTATATATGTATGACACAAGTTAGGAATAGCTAATCACACAAAAGACTTTGCTAAAACAATAAGATTGGTGTTTTCATTGAAACAACAAATAGAGGGAATAAAGAATTAAGAAATGAGGGAATTAGCTTAATTTGTATCACAGGCAAGTCTGGAGAACCTGTCATGCTTCAAAGTCAGATCTTTACCGGAGTACAACCTTTGCTTTGGTAATTTATCAATGCTAACTAGGGATACTTGAATCAGTAGAAAGATTATTTGCAAAGATGATATACAGCATTAACAGTATGCCTTAATCAGACTCAAGCAAATGAAGCTCTACTACATACTGTATAGGCTAGTAAGGAGAATGTATGTTTTACTTTCAAAGCATTGTCTAACATGGATTTGAGAAGGGAAATTGGTTTGAGAGTTGAAATGCAATATCCAAATATCAGTAATCATAGAACAATTTACAAGATTCAATGTAATAAAACAGTCCAAACTGAAAAGCATGTTACACAACTGATTTCTAGATTATGGAATAAACTACTTAGTGAAGTCAAAAAATCAGGTTCAGGTTCCTAAGCAGTGAGACATTTCCCTGCAATACATTGACTGGGGGCACATAACTGAAGTGACATTCAGCTGCTGAGATATATGGCTGGTGCAAATTTCCTTTGAGCAGAGAGGCTGCGGTGCCATGATAAAGTTTAGTTAGTTCTCTTAGGGATGCTGAAAACAACAGAGCACTAGTTATTATATTAACTTATTAATTGGATTCCAGAGGTATAAATTCCATTGTAATTAATTATTGGAGGATACTAGCACGTAATCCTAAAAAAGCAGAGAGATTGAAAAGACCATTTTTACTAAAAAAGGCAAACAATGTAAACCATTTTTAGGTTTTTTTTTCTTGCCTGCTAACAATCAAACTGATGCCACTGCCCCTTTATTCTACCCCATGAGGGTAAAATCAATCTGTGGTGTGCCTGTCACACAGGCAGCCACGAGGGGTGTTTATGTCATGACTTTAATCCCATTCCTTGTAGATGACATGGGCATCAGTGTGACATTACTGGCATCCTATCCCCTTCCTTTGGCATACGCGTGCATACACACACACACACACACACACACACACACACACACACACACACACACACACACACACACACACACACACACACACACACACACACACACACACACACACACACAACTTTTGAGGGCTACAATCACTGGTTAAGAATCATAAAGTCCATAGACCCAATCCTATGGCTACTGGTTTTGTCCAAGCCCTCCACTTGCATGGAAGCAGACTTGTCTCCCAGGACCACCAGTTCCTTCTGCTCAGACAGGTGAGCAGTTAAACTCCTTACTCTCACTCTCACCTTCTCAGCTCTTCCTGCTTCTGAGATTCTACTTGAACTCAAGTTGTCTGACTGGTAGTCATGGCTCTGTCCCTCTGTCTCACAAAGTCAGGTTTTTAAAAGGCATCTTTGAAAATCAAAGTGAAACTACTTCTTTTTTATCACACAAGGGACATATAAGTGCAATGCTTGCAGTTCATGGGGTTTATTGCAAATTCTCCCCATCATTATAGTGTTACAAGATAATAAACTTTTAAACAACTAGGTTATTTTACCTATGGATCCTCTGCAGCAGTTTATCATGCATCTTGTCAGGGGTAAAAGACTTTCATGTTGGTGAAATTCTAAGATTTGCTCCCAGATGATAACAACACCCATTTGTTAACTAGGTTATTGACTATGTGGAACAAAGTATGAGGGCGGAGATTTCAAAAATCAGTTGGAATTGAAGGAATTCAAGTGGCAGGCACTTTTAGATGCCTGCCATTTGTCATAACATAGTGATAATACTGATTTTTAAAGCTGTTAAAATTGTTTTCGCTGTCATTATTATTGCTATTAGTATTATTATCATTACTATTTTGGCAACAGTACTATTCTTTTACTGGATTTTATATGTTTTTTTTTAATGATGCTACATATATTCAGTCACTCATTTCTTGTATCAGTTTCATCTGGGAATGACCAGCTCCAGGTTAATTGTGATTAGATGTTTTGTTATTTAAATGTGCAGGGTGCGTAATTCTTTCCTTTTGTCTGATGAGGTCTCTTGGAATATCGACAAAAGTGCTTATACTTTCTGTTCTGTTTTTAATTATTTAAAAAAACTTGCTTTTTCAAGGTTATAGCTGCCTTTTTGTTGTTGATGTTTGCTTCTTGTCAGTTACCAGCTCAGCGTGTGACTTAATTTGGCTTGGTTTATTTTATTTATTTACTTTTTTGAGTATACATCATATCATACCCTTCATTTCTTTTTACATTTTTCAAGTCAACTCTCATATTGCTTAAAACATGTTGGGAGCGGTGCTATTTGAAGAAGTGTTATGAGCCTTAAAAATATAACCAAGTAACCTAAAGTTACTGATTTGAAAAGCTCACTGTTCAGAGGACTGATACAAAATTTTCATATGCATAAGATAATCAGTAATTTATGATTATTTTTAACTCAAGCACTTCACTTCTAAGGGTGGCATTCATAGTCATTGCACTTTAGCTCAGCGGGAATTTTCACTAAATGTAGAGAAGGTACAAGTCAGAGACACCAGTGTTTTCATTTATTCAGAGAAAGTATTATGCAAATTAATGTATAATGAGATGTAAATGAAGAATATGTAAAAAATATGCAACAATCTTTTCTAAATTATTAGCCCTTCCAGCCTTTGTGCAACTCATAGCTGCTTTTTGATGAGTATCTGCACTGTGCGCATAAGGCAAATGAAGTCATGCCTTTTTTATCTACTTTACAATCCATGGAAAGACTTTAATTTGCTGCTGTCATAGCTGTTTCCTGTTCTGAGGTGCTCATCTGAGTCAAACAATCACCAGGAGAGCTAACAGGATCCCACTGGCCAAAAAGAATATACAGGCAAAGGAAGATTCATCTGAACTTTGCAGGTCAGGAATTTTGTGACAGATTTAGAATGGACAATGACATAGTACAGACTTTATTGGGTTTGTATGGCCCACAGACTGGAACTGGGGGGATTTGTGGGCTTCTTATACCTATGGATACAACAGGATCGCCCGCAAACAAGGTAGGGACACATTGAGCATTTCATAGGCTTCTACCTTGAGGATACTTCAGCATTTCCTTGCCAGACTCCTGGCACATGTGGTTACCTCAAAACCAATTCAGTACCATGTGTGCCTTCTATGGGATGGCATGCTTTCCTGAGGTGCTTGATGTGATAGAATGCATCCATATTGCCATTATGACCCCATCTAGACCACAGAGGGAGTACTACCAGAACTGTCGAGGAGTGCTTAAGCAATGTTTGTCCCACACATGAATAGTCACTGAGCAAATGTTTGGCCTGCTCAAAGTCCGTTTTGGTTGCCTGAATGATTCTGGGAGTGCCCTTAAGTATGACCCTGCATTTGGGATGTTTACTGCCTCCTGCATTCTGACAACATGATCATGTGTTTGTCTGGTGTGCATCGCCCACAGCCAGTCACCAACAGTATCAGTACAGCTCTCCCTGCCATTTTGCCCACTGGTGATGATACTGATTGTGTCCTGCCAACAGCATTAGAATGGTAACCCCCATCTAGCAGGCTCATGCATTTTATAAAGGCAGTGTCCAGTCAACAACTATGGGCCCCTGATATTCACTTCCTAACAGTGGGAAAAAACAGTTGCAGTGATAATTGCAAGCATTTGTAGCAGGTCCAACACAAATACACACACACACACACACACACACACACACACACACACACACACACACACACACACACACACACACACACCAAGTCACACAGTCTCACACACACACACACACACACACACACACACACACACACACACACACACACACACACACACACACACACGCACACACCACGTCACACAGTCTCACACACGTTATCCATATCAACATATGTTGTACATTAGACCTTATTTATTTTTCTACAAGAGAAATGTCAGTAATTCATATAACATAACAAGCATTAATAACAAGTGTCATCAGTAAGTATTCTTCAGAATGCAGTCATTCAAGTACTAAGTGAAAAATGGGTAACACTGCTTAAAAGCAATTTCTAAATAAATGCTTAATTTCATTTTATTAAATAACTTGCAATGATTTCAAAGTGTCTGCGTCCATTTATTGTTTCCATTTTTTTATCTCTCTCTTCCTTTTATGTTACTGAATCTACAAGTACAGAGGCACTGGGATAACTCAGCTGACAAGCCTTCCATGTGACAGCATGCTTACCACCTCCACCTGTTCACCTGAGGATGTTTTCACAGGGTGAGGAACAGTGTTGCCACCTATGTGTGTTATTCAGTGTACATGCAGACTGGCAAACCACAAACATCATGAGCTTCAGGGCCTGTTTGAGGTAGTAGGTGAGAAAGCAGTGCGGAGTTGCCTACAACCCCTAAAATTTCTCCTTCAGCTGGTGCAGGAGTTGCTGTACTGGTCAGCTCCGATCAACAAGATACCAGGGCCCTCCCCCTCTCCAACTCCATCATTGAGGAAGGATAATTGAGGTTCTCTGGACTGAGAGGGTAGCTAGTTGTCGCACATCTTTTCCCTCACTTTTGTTTTCTGACATCTGTATGTCTTATTTCCCCCAATGCAAGCCCACCATAGTGTTCCTGCCTGTCCTGTAATTTACGATTATGTGTTCCTTTGATTTTCCCTAATTCACTATCCTACACCCTATACCCTTACACATTCCCCAATTTCCCTCTTTGAAAAATTGGATATGGGTAGTCTATCCCCAAAAAACATAGTGCCCCTCCTCTTCAACCTCCTGCACAATCCACTGAATGTGTTCCTTCTGTGTGACCTTTGTCTTTTCTTTCTCTCTCCTGTTTCCAGGCTTCCTATCTTTCTCTTTTCCAGCCTTATATAAGCCTAAACAGGATGCTCATATAAAGGCACCCTAACTAATAAGTAAAAGAAACCTTAAAATGCTTTGTGTTACCCACAGGACAGTGGCACTCAACTGAGCTCACCACAGGTTCTACTGGAATTTTTTGCGAGATTGGGGTAGGCTCATGCTTGCAGCCTCGAGTCAAAACTGCCCAATATAATTCATGACTATGAATTCCTCTTCAGAAAAGTACACTGGTTTCAATTGATTTTACACCACTTCAATGTGTGACATTGCTGCAGGTGTTACTTCTCTGGGCTGAGGAGTTCTGAAAACAGTGTCAGTGTATTCATGCTTTTCTGATTTGAAAAGTGTTGTACCACCACAATTCACTGATTACCGTTATAAAGATACAGACCATGGGACTATAAATAGCACCCTACGTTTTGCTTTCCCATTCTTTTTTTCTTCTTTTTTTTTAGTTAATGCTGAATAAAACGTAAGTGTGTGTGTGTGTGCGTGTGTGTGTGTGTGTGTGTGTGTGTGTGTGTGTGTGTGTGGTGTGTGTGAGACTGTGTGACTTGGTGTGTGTGTGTGTGTGTGTGTGTGTGTGTGTGTGTGTGTGTGTGTGTATTTGTGTTGGACCTGCTACAAATGCTTGCATGCTACACTTGTTCACTGCTACTTGCAATAAATGGCACATTCTCAACACCCACTATTATGTTCTTAATGAATTATATAGGCTTCTCACCGCCTGACCCTACTAAACTATATAGGCTTAACAAAACCATAATGCTAACCCTAAAATTACAGCCTTGTTTCAAACACTAAACCTAAAGTCCTTATTTCATAGGTTCATAGGTAGGTAGTAGGCTATCGGCCCTGGGGCCTGTATAAGACTAGCCAAAAATGTTCCCTGGCTTTCGTCACCCAAGAAAGTTATTTTCCTGCGCCCCTGTCTAGCAGATCCACAGAAGTGATCCCCAGGGTGAATTTCCTATTTCCCTTCCAATTGTTGAGCTTTTTCTTAGAGAGAGCTAATGAGGAGCTTCGTTTGACATGAATGGATAGTCTGTGGGACAGGAATCTGTCCCTCCAGCATGTTCTGTTTATTGCGGTGGCAAAGTTTATGTCCCTGGAGTGTGTGGCTCGGAGGGATTGGGGTTTCTTTAAGTGTAACATGTCCAACAGATCTGGGTTTGACATGGCTTTGTATGTTAGGCAGAGGTCACCTCTGAGTAGGCGATAAGCCACTGAGTAGAGCTGGAGTTTTTTCAGACAGTTTGCGTATGGCATCTGTTAGAGGCTGGCAATCCTCGTAGTGAGGTATTTCTGTGGCCTTTCTAGTTGTTGTAGATGTCTTATGAGGTACATACCAAATGAGGCATTATACTCTATAATGGGAGATGAGTAGAGAGGAACAATGACCTCTTTTTTTCTGGAGGTGATCCCCATTGTGATGAGGTGTGCCACACAGAAGGATTTCCTGACTACTGTGGCAATGTGATTATTAAAGGAGAGACTACTGTCCACCTGTGTCCCAAGGTCTCTTATCGCACTTTCAGTGTTGAGTAGGCTACCGCCTATGTGGTAATTCATGGGTACAGTGTTTTTCCCAAAGGGGATGATAATGCACTTCTTGGCATTGAGCTTGAGACCATGACTTTGACACCAAGCATTAGTCTCAGTGAGGTCCCTTTGTAGAATGTCCACATCATTAGGTGATTCTATTATGGCACCTAGTTTGCAGTCATCTGTGAACTTCATTAGCCAAAGGCCTGCTGTATTAGCCTGGACTTCTGATAAGTAGATGCCAAACAGGAGAGGGCCCAGGACTGTGCCCTGTGTACTCCACTTGTCACTGGTCTGAAGTTGGATTTGGAATCTGCTACTTTCATTGTGTAGGTTCTGTCAGTGAGCCAGTTGGCCACCCATCTTGTGACATAGGGATTTATGCCCAGTCTAGTGAGTTTATCTATAATTCCAGAGTGGGGGATGGTGTTGAAAGCCTTTGTGAGGTCAAGATTGGCTGTGTGTACCACCTTACTCTCATCCACAGCTCTGGTGACTGCTTCAAAGAAGTCAGTCAGGTTTAAGAGACACGAGCTGCCTCTTACAAACCCAAACTGAGTGGGATCCAGAGTTTGTAGGTTACCTATGTTCCTGTTTATAAGCGCCAAGATGATACATTCCATGGCCTTGCAGACCAGGCTCATCAGAGTAATGTGGCGGTAGTTCCCAGGGTCCGTAGTTGCGCCCCCTTTGTGGAGTGGGATAACCGTCACTGTGCGCCATTCAGTAGGTACAAAGCCTGACGTGAGGCTATGATTAAACATGGTACTTAGGTGTAGTGCCAGTTCGTTCTTTAGTTCATGCAGATCGCAGCCTGGGATGTTGCCAGGTCCCATGGATGCTGTGTTCTTGTTATTTGGAGAGTGCAGTCTTTACTTGTGCAGCTGTGATTACAGAGGCTTTGCATTCCTCGAGCATAGTGATGGGCCCTTTGGGGGGGTGGGGGGGGTGAAGTTTGCACTGAACCTATCTGCCAGGATGTTGGTAACATCAGTTGGTTCTGTATATCTAGTGCCAATGTGCTGTAGCTCAAAGCATATATGAGTGTCACCATTGAGATTCTTGACACAGCTGTAGAATGCTTTGTGGCTGTCTTTAGAAACAGTGACAATTTTATTTTCGTAACTAGCTTTGGAGGATTTTATGAGGGATCTCAGCTTCTTACTGAAGTTGACCAGGGAGTTCCTGCAATCAGGGGATTTTACTATTTTTTCCAACAGCTTCCTTCTTTTGTTGTAGAGTTTGTTTATGGCAGGGGACCACCAGATTGGCTTCCTTTTTTGGAGGATAGCGTCTTGGTTCTGTTGGGGATGGTACGATCCATGCACTCGTGTATGTGCTTATACAGTGCATTTGTATAGGATTCAGAAGTCATACCTCTATTTTCCATCTGTATGGGTGTCATGAAGATTGCCACTTCTCTCTTAAGAAGCATGAAGTTGGCTTTGGAGAAGTTTTTTTAATGGTGGTTTCCTTAATGGGGCATGAGGGTGGGATATTGACATCTAGGGTGATTAGCTTGTGGTCAGATCTGACCAGCGAGGAGTTGACCTCTGGAATGGAACATTGGTTGCCCATATTGGTAATGACCAGGTCCAGGATATTGCTGCCCCTGGTGGGGGTATGGACATGCTGATCCAGGGTGTTGGAATTTATGAATTCCAGAAAGCGTTGAGCAAATGAGTTAGTACATGAGTAGTTTTCCCAGCTGATAGTGGGGTAGTTGAAATTGCCCATTATTAGGGTATTGGGCTTTACCTTAATATTATCCAGTATATCAAGAAACATGGAGTGGGAATCCTGGGGCATGGCGGGGGATCTGTAACAAGCTACAACCTGGACTGCAGTCTTGCCCAGTGTTAGTTGCACTTGGATAATTTCAGATGCATTATATTGAGCAACTAGCCCGGAGGTGTGGATATCCTTAATGAATATGAACACGCCTCCTCCTTTACTGTTTCGGTCCAGGTTAGGTGGCCGAAAGGTGTGGTATGAGTTATACCCTGGTAATGCAGGGGTGCTCTCTGGAGCCTTGAACCAGGTCTCCATCACTGCACAGATATTGATGTTCTCCATTTTAAGGAGTGCCTCAAATTAGTGCATTTTGAGGTTTAGATTTCTAGCATTGAGTAGCATTACCCTCATATTTCTTGCTTATACCTGCTACGGTGATGAGTTTGTTGTTTGACCCTTGCCTAAAATAGGCACTATAAGGGTGGCAAGAGCCTAAGCCAGTATTCAGAATCCCAGGGGTGACAGGTGTAGGCCATCTCTGGCAAAGCATCATGGTCTGTCAATCATGTCGTCCCAGGCAGACAGACACTGGATCACCTTAGAATGACATCAGAAGCTTAGCCAATTGTTGAAGTCAATCGTTTTGTCCTTGCATTGTGGTATCATTCTGGCTGATGGCAGGATGCTACTCGGGGCAAAGGTTATACCTGCCTGGGCTACATGATCCGAGAGCTCCTCTGTGTCTCTTTTCATGTAGTCCAGGGAGGTACGTCTCAGATCATTCATATCAACATGGGCAATGACAGAGTCATATTTGTACTTGTTGTGGAGTGACTTGAGTGCATGCATTATGTGGTGGATCCTGGCACCTGACAGACAGCTGACAGTAACTTTCTCCTTGTTTAGCCTGGTGAGTGGGACATCAGTGTGCCTGACTATAGTCATCTATGACTAGTGTGTTGGGTACGTTGTTTTGTCTTATGGGCTGAAGTTGAGTGGCACACTGATTTTGTGGGCTATGTGTCATTTGGGTAGTGTTGGGGGTGGTGGTTGCTTGCGTATATATATATATATATATATATATATATATATATATATATATATATATATATATATATATATATATATATATATTTTTTTTTTTTCCCCTTACCCAGAATGTGGAATGACTTTAGAGATTATAATATTACGTGGGACTGCAGGAAGTATGCCCTGTCATCTGCTTCACTAAAGCAGAAAAAAATACTTTTGTAGCTTTGCAATTTTCTTTTTTTTTTTTTAGTAAGGCTGTTGTGTAAGTTTGACTGCAGTATGAGTGGCTGATCAGGGCTGATGGGCTATAGATAACAAGCTGGAGAGAAACATCTATAACTGGTTAACAGGCTACCTCAGCTCTTAAGAAAAGATTGTGTGTTTTTTTCTACTATTGCACTAACTCCATGGAAATCAAAAAGGAGAATGAATGAATCCCCCCCTCCCCCCACTGTGGCAGTCACAAGTTTGAAATGAGAAGTGGTAGAGACAATACTCTATCCTGCAGTATGTCATCAGACCCCTGGCAAGGGAATGATAGATGATATTTTAGTCAGTACGTAACTGCCTAAGTCAATTGAGATTGGTAAGACGGACATACTGAGTCATAAGAAAAATGACCGTAAATGTGGGCACATCATGCTGATACTTCCGCATTCGCGATCAGAGTACCGAGTGTCATACCAACTAATCTGGCATGATGGCCTCTTTTAAAAATCAGTCTGGAATTAGCTAATGCTCTCTCAGGTACACTTGGTACATTCAAGATAAATAAAATATGTGATCCTTTAGGGCAAGAAAAACTAAACCATCGGGTTGAACAATGAAATACTACTGGATCTTAATTTTGTCTTGTACAGCTCATCTCATTACATTATACGACACTACTTGTTATAGACTGCCATCTGTTATAACATATACCAAACAACAAGTCAAAAAGCCACACAGAAAAAGAACACAGGTAACAACAGCAACCAAAAGACCCAGATAAACCACAGTTTTCAGTGGGTAATACTTTGAACTACCTTGAAAGAAGGCCCATGGAATATATAAAAAATAACCCCTGGATATACAGTCCAAGTTTTCAGTTTTTATAAGTCTTTACTGATGTACTTAGGCCCATAAAACTAAACCTCACTAGATGGGGATAGGATACATTTCACCCTTATTATGGGCTCATGAGTACAACATAAGTAGATAGTTTAGCCATTCTGAGAAAACACACAGCTTATAAAGAAGCCTGACACCTGTAACACTAGAGTTGCTGCAAAACATCTCAAATAAGAACCAAAACAAGAAGTAAACAAATACCACAAAGAAAAGGCAAAGGCAACAACAAAAAGACCTACTGTGTAATATCTTAAAGGTTTTTAGAAAATGAGCAGTTTACAATGGAAAGACCCTATTAGAGAAGAGAACAGATATTAACTAAGTGGGCTTTCAGATATAAGGAGAGCCCTGTATCGTCTGTGGCTTCACGGCAGTATATTAAACTGACGTAAAACAAGGACTGAAGGCAAATGGCTGTGATTAGTTTTTCTTGTCACTAAACAGGTCCCGTTTAGTGACAAGTTAACAGAGAAATAACAAAAAGCAACTGCTATAAGCAGTTACATGGACCTGCCATTTTAACTCCCCCTTTACTGTAAGCCATGCTTATAAAGCTGCATTTACCAAAGTGTGGGAAAATAAATAAAAAAATAATACAGTTAACAGCAGTAGAAGGACACTGTGTGTGTGTGTGTGTGTGTGTGTGTGTGTGTGTGTGTGTGTGTGTGTGTGTGTGTGTGTGTGTGTGTGTGTGTGTGTGTGTGTGTGTGTGTGCCTTTGTGTGTATATGACCTATAATAAAATCCCAGTCCAGGTTAGGCAGAGTCCCTCATTGACTCTCTTCAAGAGGAATCTTGATGAGTGGATGGGAGATCGTAGGTTTACCCCGGTGTGGAAAAATACTGAAGTCAACATATTTTGTATTCTGTATTTAAAGGGTTAAGCAGAAAAATGTTCACTGCGTGCAAACTGAAATGTTCTGGAAAATGTTGATCACTGAGGAATGCAGGAGTTAATCTTAAACTGCTGATAAAGTTAATGGTGCAAGAATAACTGTGGTACTGGCTGGTAAAAACAAGTAATCAAACTATCAATTTTAATGAAAGTCTTCTGTGCTACGTGTATGTACGTGCAGGAGGGTCTATATAAGGAGAACTTAAAGTACAAGTAGCCAGACTGCTGGCATATTACTATCATGTAGCAGATCTCCATGCATGTAAAATTAAAGCTGTTTTACTTGCTTACAAGAACTTGGTGTGATTCTTCCAGAATATGTTAGAAGAGTAAAATCTTTCGACATAACTGGCTAACGTTAGGCGGCCCTGCACGGTGAATCGAACAAAGAGAGGCTGAAAACCTGCGCAGGTGGAGAGAGATCAGGCTCTCCTCGAATGAAAGACCTCCAACTGAAACAGGTTGAAATTAGAGGCCAGTCACTCTTTCCAGATTCAATCCGTGAGGTGGCAGCGAAACAGGGCGGAGGAATCACAAAGGTAAGCAAAAAGAAAAGCTATTTTTTGTTGTTTCTGATTGGAATTTTTTGTCTAAATTTTAAGGGACTAGTCAAGGGAGAAATTTAATTTTCTCAAAGTATAAGGAGTATATGTGAATAAATTCCATATACAAGAGATCTCAGGAACAGGAATAGTTTCTCTTAAGAGAAATGGGAGCAGGAACCAGTTGCGTCAAAGGTGACGACAATCTGAAGATAAAAAGTTTATGTTTGATTTACACCCAAAGAACGTAAAGTATTTAGATAAATGGAAAAAGGAACATGGGTTTAGTGGATGTTTAAATAAGTCAGAATGTCAAAATCTAGTAAGATTACTGCACAAACAGGCAGGAAATAAGACAAAAAAAAAAAAAAAAAAAAGAGAGGGTGTGGTAATTCAAGTGAAAGAGATGTGTACTTTGTTAAAAAGGAAGATAATAAAACTTCCAAGTGTGCAGAACTAGAATAAAGACTCTCTTAGATAAAATAGAAGAACATTGGAAGCCCAAGGCAGATTGGACTTGCATTAATCAATGCATTCAATCAGATGACGAAACCGTAGACAGTTATCTACATCGTCTCACACAATGGTTTGATGCTCATAGTGGGTTGATTAAGGTAGAAAATCAGGAAAATGACTCGCCCTATGAACAGAAATTGAAAAATGCATTCCAAAAGGGCTGCAAGACAGCCATTGGTAACTTTATACAAAAGCATATGATCACACACAGGACAGCGCGTCTACAGCCCCTTATGGATTAGGCTAGACATGCTGAGAAATATCTGAAGGAAAAAAAGGATAAAAAAGCCCAGACTTTTACAGTTAGTGAAGATGGAACTTTAATGTTAGTTCAAGGTTCCGCGGACCGCGGAAGAAGACGTAGATGGAGGGTATGAGGAAGAAGAACAAAGTGAGAATGGGGAAGTAGGTACAAGTGAAGGCAATTGGTGGGGACAGGAAATGGCAAAAAAATGAGGAATATCAAATGGTAAATCTAACAGCACTAGCATCAACTATGCAATTGGAATCCCAACCAGTGCCAAACTTATTATGGTCGCAGGGTCAGCACGATATTGGACTGATTAAAATGGCAGGACAGGTAAAGATTACACCCAAGTCAGAATTTAGACCTCATAAACAGCAGTATCCCTTGAGCAGAAAGGCAGAGGAGGGCATTTTACCGGTAGTCTCAGCACTTTTGAAAGCTGGAGTATTAATTCTGTGCACAGACTCACCGTGTAGTACGCCCTTATTTCCAGTAAAAAAAAAAAAAAAACGGATGGGACATGGAGGATGGTACAAGACTTACAGGCAATAAATGCCACAGTGGTACCTCGGGCCCCCATAGTCCCGGATCCGTCTATTCTGCTGAACGATATCCTTCCTACGGATAACTACTTTTCTGTAATTGATATCAGTAATGCCTTTTCTCTATTCCCTTGCAGAAAGATAGTAGATTTTGGTTTGCATTTACATTTATGGGTAAGCGTTATACCTATACCAGGTTACCGCAGGGACACTGCGAAAGTCCGACCATCTTCTCACAAGAGATGTCCACCAATTTGGCTCAGTTCCAACCAGCCCAAGGGTGCCACCTACTGCTGTCGTGGATGATATCCTCCTGGCCGCACTACGGAAGAACTCTGTAAGTCCGAGACTATTCGACTACTACACTTTCTGGCACACGAAGGACATAAGGTAAATAAGTCTAAGTTACAATTTTGTAAATTAAAAGTACGTTACCTGGGTTATACTATCTCTGGGAAGGGCAGGCGATTAGATGACAGCAGAAAGAATGCTATTTTACAAGCCCCCATGCCAACTACAAAAAAGAAATGATGTCCTTTTTAGGCATTACGAACTTCTGTCGTAGTTGGATTCCCAACTACGAAGAAGTGCACCCGCTATCAGACTTAATTTTGCAATACCGATGGCGGCAAAGATTTGCTGCACTGGACAGACAAGGCAGTACAGGCATTTACTAGGATCAAGCAACTGATAGCTGGGTCAGCAACATTGGGGTTTCAGATTACAGTAAGACCTTTATACAGACTGTAGATTGCAAGCAGGGATTTATGACATCTGTTTTAATGCAAATGTATGGAGATAAGTTAAGACCATTGGCATTTTACTCTAGCAAATTAGACTCAGTAGCATGAGCATTACCACACTGTGTGCAAGCAGTAATTGCAGCTGCTTTGGCGGTACAAGCGTCTGCCACGTTGGTATTGTTCCACGATCTTACGTTAAAAGTCCCGCACTCTGTAGCAGTCATCCTTCTGCAGGACAAGTTAACATTTCTGTCACCTAGCAGACATTTATCTTGTATGACTACGCTGTTATCGCAGCCACACATGACAATTGAGAGATGCACTACCTTAAATCCAGCGACATTGCTACCTGTTGCTGAAGACGGTATTCCGCATGTATGCTTAGATTTCATACATTCTAAAGTTCTACCAAGACTGGATCTTAAAGATCAACCCTTACTACATGCAGACTGGACACTGTTTGTAGATGGGTCAGCACGCAAAACAGAAACAGGCACCACTCAGGTAGGGTATGCAGTTACTACTGCAACTCAGATAATAGAGGCAAGACCACTCCCCGGGAACTTATCCGCTCAAGCAGCGGAACTGATTGCTGTGACAAGGGCATGTCTCCTTTCGGAGGACAGGGATGTCACTATCTATACGGATAGTCAATATGCCTTCTCTACGGTGCATGTGTTTGCTCAGCAATGGAAAAATAGGGGGATGGTTACAACCTCGGGGAAAGACATTATGCACAAAGACCTAATCCTTGAATTACTACAAGCCGTCCAACGGCCACGGGGTTTGGCCATCTGTAAATGCGCTGCTCATACCCGTGCTAAGGACCCGGTATCACTTGGTAATGCCCTAGCAGACAAAGCAGCCAAAGAGGCAGCTATGTCCAGTACCTTTTCACTTGAAACCACACCTACAGAATTACAACCAACAGATAAATTTGATTTGCAAACCTTACAAGTCATGCAGGAACTTAGCACAGTACAGGAAAAACAACGCTGGACTAGGTATGGTGTTAGGCAGAACAAAGGAATCTATGTGGGACCGGATAATAAATATGTTTTGCCTACTAATCTTTTTAGGTATGCAGCACTAGTTGTGCATGGCCCTTCCCATCTGGGCCCTGCAGCTATGGTTAAAATTATCCACCGTACCTTTTGGACCAAGGGTTTTATTGCATATGCAAAACGTTTTTGTCTATCCTGCATAGTATGTGCTAAATACCACGGGGGAGGGGTCAGAGTTGCTCCGGCATCATTTCCAACACCCCCCTATCCTTTTCATACAATATGTATGGACTTCATCGAATGGACCCCGGCACAACTAAAGAAGTTTGTGTTAGTGATAGTGGATGCATTTACTAAGTGGGTTGAGGCCTTTCCGGTGACACATCCGGATGCTCAAACAGTAGCTAAAATTGTGGTCAATCACATCGTCCCGCACTTTGGACTTCCTACACGCATCTACTCTGACAACGGCACGCATTTTGTCAATCAGATCATACAGAAACTGTCTACAGTTTTCCAAATTGAATTGAAACACCATTGTGCCTACCACCCACAGTCAGCAGGGTTGGTGGAACGCCATAACGGCATTCTAAAAGGCAAGTTGAGAAAACTCATGGCCGAGACACATCAGTCTTGGATTACCTGTCTATCTCTAGCCCTCCTTTCCATGCGCACAACTCCCACCTCAAAAGGAGTCACCCCATTTGAGTTGTTGTATGGGAGACCTTATTACGTCCCGCAGTGGCAAAACTTGTTGCCTGCGGAACGTGAGGGGGGTGAGGAGATAGCATGAGGAAAATGCTGACCAATACTAACAGCTGTTTAATGAATGATTGTTTTTCAGGTTCAAAAGACGACAAAATCACGGAAGTCATCGCAACTCCAATGGCAGTTCAGATTAAAGAAAGGTCCTCATGGATCCACCTAACACATTGTAAAACATTTTAAGTTAGATAAAAATTGAATTCCCTGAGGAACAAACAGATAGCAGTAACCATGAAGGACAATAATGAGAATAAGAGAAAATGGTTCTATTGCAATATTTTATTGTTTATAACTATTGTGATTGTAATATTTTTGTTTTTTAATGAAGCTAGCCATTCAAAAGAGACAAACACACCAGCTGGCATCCAAACTTTAATACATATCAAGCGATTAAATATGCATATGCATCCTCAATGAATGTCTCAAATTGTTGGGTATGTACTGTAATATCTACTGTACATAGTGGCTTAATGTTAGGGACAGCCCCTCTGGAAACAAATGATACTTGGAATAGTTTGTTGTTTGAAACCACAGAAGTACCACTGAGAGACAAGGTGGCGCTGCCTCTTCTGGGGCGCCAAAACGGAACAGTGTGTTTTCAAAAGATTGAAAACGTTAAGGTGGGGCTGAGCCAATGTAATTTGACAATAGTTCATAATTGTACCCTAGAAGGGCAGTGTGAAACCAAGTTTGGAGCTATAAAAAAAAAAAAAAGACATCAATGTAAATGATACTAGTTTTGTTGAAAAAATGCTGTATGTATATGGCCTGTTATTTAAGGGGCTAAAGCCAAATGGGAGTTATGAATTTGCAACCAATATCACCATAAAAACGAATGATTGTTATTTTATTTGTGGTAGGAAAGCATATAAATGGTTACCATATGGCTGTTCAGGAAGTTGTTTTTTGGGATATCTGATACCAGCTATCAGACACACAAATGTATTACCTCAAAGTAAAATACAAAATGCACGTTCTCTTAATAAACCTATTAATCCCGTAGGTAACATTGATGCGTCATGGATTTATCACCATGACTTGGCACATGTCAGCAGCAAAGGACTCTCACATATGGACCTAGGCAATGATGTAATTGCTTGGGCTGGTATTTTGCCAGCGTATGGGACAGTAAAATCCATCTGAGAACTGAGAAAACTGTCAAAACTGTTAGAGACTCTGAGTAATGTGACATTTTCAGTGCTAGAATTGGTGATGGGCGAATTAACGGCGATGAGAACCGTAGTGTTGCAGAACCGTATGGCGCTCGATTTCACCCTAGCAGCGAAGGAAAAATAATTCAACAAGTTTTTGAACTGACTAAACCTGGTCCAAACCCCTTGACTGACTTTTTCCAAAACCTGTTTGGAAACTGGGGTTCTGTGTTGATGAACATTTTAATTGCTGTATGTGTTGGTGCAATCATATTTTTGCTGCTTGGCTGCTGTTGCATACCATGTATCAAAATGATAATATCGAAGGTTATCTCTGCCAATGCTACAAAAGCATATTTCTCTGATTATGAGAAGGTATACAACGTATCTGGGATTGTGTAAAATAAACAGTATACAAAATGTTGTAAGGGAAATGTGGAAAAATACTGAAGTCAACATATTTTGTATTCTGTATTTAAAGGGTTAAGCAGAAAAATGTTCACTGCGTGCAAACTGAAATGTTCTGGAAAATGTTGATCACTGAGGAATGCAGGAGTTAATCTTAAACTGCTGATAAAGTTAATGGTGCAAGAATAACTGTGGTACTGGCTGGTAAAAACAAGTAATCAAACTATCAATTTTAATGAAAGTCTTCTGTGCTACGTGTATGTACGTGCAGGAGGGTCTATATAAGGAGAACTTAAAGTACAAGTAGCCAGACTGCTGGCATATTACTATCATGTAGCAGATCTCCATGCATGTAAAATTAAAGCTGTTTTACTTGCTTACAAGAACTTGGTGTGATTCTTCCAGAATATGTTAGAAGAGTAAAATCTTTCGACACCCGGGTATCACTTCTGTGTCACTGTTAGACAGAGGCACAGTATACTAACCTCGAAAAAGGACATAGCAAAATTAATTTAAAATGGGTTGCGAAAGCCAAACACACTCTGGCTAGGCTTATAAATGCCCTAAGGCAGATAGCCTAGTATGAACCTATGAACATACATATATCTACATGGGTCTACTTCACAACACTGAAATTTCATAATGTTGAATTTCACAACATTGAGACCATAGCATTGAAATTTCAAAACACTGAAAACCCAAAATATTGAAAACTCAGAACATTGAAAGTGTGCGTTTCATAATTGAAAACTACATTTCACAAGTAAATAAGATCCCCTCCACCTACACCTAACTAACAAACACACTTTCTGCTACGTTTCTGTAGGGGGAAAAGCCCCCCTGCACCTCCCATGTGGGGTCTCTGCCCCCCACACCCCCTGTAAATTAAATATACCAACTCCAATATCGCACTCCAGTGGAAAAATTTAATTTCCTAACAGCGTATGGTGATTGTGATATAACGACGTTAGGAAATTAACTTTTTTCTACTGTAGTGCAATCTTGGAGTTGGTATATTTAATTTATGGGGGGTGTGGGAGGGAAGAGTTCCCCACATGTGGGGTGCAGGGGGGACATGCCCCCATGCAAAAACGTAGCAGAAAGTGTGTTTGTTAGTTAGGTGTTGTTATAGGTGGAGAGGATGTTATTTACATATGCACTGTAGTTTCCAATGTTATGAAGCACACTTTCAATGTTCTGAGTTTTCAATGTTTTGGGTTTTCAGTGTTTTGGTCTCAATGTTATGAAATTCAATGTTATGAAATTTCAATGTTATGAAGTAGACCCAGCTACATAAATATATGTATATATATATATATATATATATATATATATATGAAGGTTTACTATTGGCATTTCAAATCCGCTTCGGTCGACTGTTCAGAATGTTGACCTGAAATGTGGAATTCTGAATGCTGAAAAGTAAATCAAAGCAAAAATGAATACATCAACAACCATGGTTCAATGTATTCGACATAGCAGGAGGTGATGTCACTCACCTCCTGCTATGCACATTAATGTACCACTAAACTGTACAGTCAATGGTACATTAATTCTACTATTTTGCAGGGGGGGTTACACCCTTCTTCCTCCCCCATGTGGGGGATGTGCCCCCCCACCCTCTGCACATTTAAATATACCAACTCCAAGATAGCACTACAGTGAGGAAATGGGCTAACTCCCAGTTCCTCATTGAACTAGGATTCCCCTGCACAATTTCAAACCCAAATGCTCGACTTACACTACCCATTCACTGTAATGCAGTCGATTCATTTGGGTACAACATTCTGCTGACTTGAAAACTGCACGTCGATCACATGCCGGTCGACCAATTCAGTTTCAAGGCTTTCAGTGTAAACCATAAATATATATATATATATATATATATATATATATATATATATACATATATATACATATATATACATATATATACCTAAATATATATATATATATATATATATATATATATATATATATATATATATATATATATATATATATATATATACATATATATATATATATATATCTATATGGGTTACCTGGCATGTCAAAACTGCATCAGTCAACCTTTTAAAATGCCGATTCTAAATGTGGAATTCGACATGCTGAAAAGTAAACCAATCCGAAAACTACATCGACAACCATAGTTCGATGTATTCGACACAGCAGGAGGTGACATCACACACCTCCTGCTATGAACATTACCGTACCGATATACTTCACAGTCAGTGGTACATTAAGTCTTCTGTTTTGCAGGGGGGCTATGCTCCCCTGCACCGCCCACACCCCTTGCACATTAAATATACCAACTCTGAGATTGCACTTCAGTGAGGAAATGGGCTAATTCCCTATTCCTCATTGAACCGCGATCCCACTGCACAATTTTGAACTCAGATGCTCAACTGACACTACCCATTCGGTGTAATGTATTTGATTGATTTGATCCATTTGGGTTCGACATTATGCCCAGATGGAAACTGCAAGTTGACCATATGTTGGTCGACCAATGCAGTTTCCAAGTTTAATTGTAAATCTGTATATACATATATATATATATATATATATATACATATATATATATATATATATATATATATATACACACATATATATATATATATATATATATATATATATATATATATATATATCTCAGTTTAGTACACAGACTGTTTGTGTCTTTCGGCTTTTCCCGGTTAGGGGTCGCCACAGCGGAACTCCAGTCCGCTAATGATTGGCAGTTGATTTTTACATACCGGCTTGCCAGGCCTGACGCACAACCTTCAACGAAGGTACGCGCATTCACGCATGTCTCCACACAGAAGACGCTCTAGCTGAGAATCGAACCGGACAGCATCTTACTGTGAAGCGACAATGCTACCGCAGACTGATTTATTGAAATAAAAAAATAACTTCTGCAGTAAAAGTTAACAGCAAAACTTCAAAATCTAATACCATTAGGAGCAAGTAATACTTCTCTGGCGCTTTGGCTTTCAGAAAAGACTTTTCCGAGTACATCTTTCTGCTAGTAAATATACACTTAAATACATGCATTTAATCACTTAAAAAATCATCCATTTAAGAATTCCACTAAAAAAGCCAACTAAAAAGGTTAACTTTTAATATTCCTTTTTTATCTTCTTATATTAAATGCTTCCAAGAGAATTCCCTATTCAAACGATCTGTGAATTATTATACATTGGCTGAAAGTGGAGCCTCATCAGCAGAAGGTGAAGTGGAAGAATGGGAAGACTACCCAGGGCTCTGAAAGGGACAGAACACATGGTATCTCAACAGAAGTTTTCGTGACCAACCTGGGTTACAACAAGGGAATAAGAACAGAAGTTGGCAGGATCAACAGTGTGGTGCCGGATATAATTTCCGAACCAACAAACAGGAAAATGGGTGTTGGCATATAGATCACGAGACAATTCCCCCGTGAGCTACAACACTGAAAGCAGAAGGCCGCAGCAATGCTAGAATATAGAGCAGTGCAGCAAAAAGAGAGCTCCACAGCGGGATTGCACACAGATGGTTAAACTGCCAGATAGAGACGATCCCTAACGGAACTAATGGGCTGTTTCCTGACAGTGGAAACAGCCTCACTAGACAAGCGATCGGCAGCACAAGTAAGGTAAGCAGGTCCAACAAAACAAAATAAAAAAAACAGCAAACCTGCTACGCACACGCACAGAAATCCCCACACACAACCCTTGCAGGAAAAGCATACAGTGGGAAGTTGCAAGCTGTAAATGGCTAAATAAGCTGCAGCTGCAGCTGCTAGATACATGAATACATACGCACTGTCACTGGCACAAGCACAGTCAAAGCGGAACAGAAATAACGTGCTCTGTTAGAGCCTTCCTAGTGCATACCTCTCCACCTCGTAGAACAAGACATCTGGCAAAGCCATAAATAAAAGCAGGAGAAAGGCCCAAAAAGAGGGGCAAATTACAAAGTCTGCTGTTAGAAACTTAGAAAGTTTATAGAATAACAGGTGTCACATTAGCATGACTTTTCTGAAGGTAATGAAGTCTGAAACTCAGTTGCCTACCATTATTTTTAACTTTAGTATTATTTCTAACTTCAGTATTACCTATCCATCTACGTATCTATCTACTGAATTAGTTACTGATGTATGTTATGTAACTACTTAATTATATAACTATAACAGTCATCCACAAGTAAAGGAAAGCCAGAAGCACAACACAAAAATACATACATACAGACAACAACAGGCAGTCCTGAGTAAGATTGTTGTTGTGTCTTTCGGCTTTTTCCTGGTGTGGGGTCGCCACAGCGGAACTCCAGTCCGCTAATGATTGGTAGTTGATTTTTACATGCCGAGTTACCAGCCCTAACGCACAACCTTCAACGAAGGTACGCCCATTCCTGCATGTCTCCACGCAGAAGACGCTCTAGCTGAGAATCGAACCAGACATCGTCTTACTGTGAGGCGACAACGCTACTGCAGCACCACCACAGCGGCAGTCCTGAGTAAGATATATTCCTATAATACCAAGTGCATGAAGAAAATAGTGTTATCACTGCTGCACTACCCCTTATACATGACATGCCCATAGACATGTGTCAGGAGTAAACAGGACAACCCTGGCAATTAATGACTACCTAACTAATGGTACAGAAGCAACCGCTGTAGAAGGGGACACTGGCATGTAGGGGAGGGAAAGCACATATCAGACACAGGAATATAAACCCACCTCACTGTCTACAACTGATCATATACTTCTGAAGCAACATGTGTGTTACGTGGGGGTAGCCAACTCAATCCTATGGTTGTTGCAGATGGGGTACACACATATGCAGAGGCATGTAGGGAGAAAAGAGTGCTACACAGGGGAACATCCATTAGTAATGTCTGTCTCTGAAACTGAGGCTGTGCACCACACCCTGGTTGCTCATCTTCAATAGCTGGGAGTTAAAGGGGACCTGTGCTGAACATGCAGATCCAGTGGTGTAAAAGCAAGCTGGATAGACACCTACAGCACTACAGTCATTTGCCAATTCCACGACTGCATGAAATGGACATAGAGAATCCCGAGAAGGAAAGGTAGTAAGAGCAGGCTGGTGTGTATCCTGCTACAAAGGACCATTGTGGCAGACAGCTCCTAATTTAGAAGGGTACAACAAACAAGGCAGTATACTGCAGCATAACCATAGTCTGATAGTGGCCTATACCTAAGTAATGTTAACGTACACTTCCCTGGTACACTGGATGTGATGGATGCTGAGAGGCCAACCACAAGTAGTGTTGTCATGATGGAGCCTGTATACGAGTATAGCCCAGGTCAGCTTGGCAACAGATATTGGATAGTGCCCAGCCAAAAAGGCAAACCAGTGCTGGTAATGGAGAGATACCTGTACCACTAAGAGTGGGAAGTCCTCTCTGAATGGTACTGGGCATGTGTATCAGAGAATAAAGGCCTGCAGGGGCCGTGCTATCACTGTTCTCCAGGATGAGGGGGACGTACTGCATAAATCACTGATACACCAGTATGGACCAGATGCAACCACTACTCAGGTGCATGTGCTGCGAGCAGAACTATGGCAGAGGGCAGTAAACAGCAATGACATGCCTAGTCTGGTAATGCAGTGTCCTTGGCACAGAGGATGACATTGTACTACAGGAGATGCCTTTCCATACCACGTTGCATCGTAGCATCGCCAGGGTATGGCAGAGGGCATGGGCATCTATGTCCACACCTCTGGCAACACTTGCAGATATCGATGTCAGCCAGTACCCACTCTGTAGTGGCAGCTTTATCTTACGCAGACAGTCAGATATGGATGGGAAAGATTCCTTGGTTCTGCTAACTACAGCACAAAATCTGGCAGATTTGTGCAGGTCAGACATCATACTCAGGGAAAGCACCTTCCCAACACGTGCTGATATTTGCTGTCAGCTGTATACTTTACATGGATCTTTTGGCACCCCCACTTCAGCACGAATTGTACCCCTGGTGCACCGTGTAATGATATGGAAATCAGAGTCTGCATACAACAATATGTGGGACATACTTAAGGGTATGGCTGCAGACAGGGATGCACCCTAACGCCACAGTATATTATGAATGATTTTGAGAAGGCAGCAATCCATGCCAGCTGAAAGGCATTCCCTAAGAGTATTCTGAAGGGGTGCCTATTCCATTTTGCACAAATCATTTGGCGCCAAATCCAGCATCACCACCTTGTGGCCTTGTATGGTACGGACACAGTGTTCTCAATAGCCATTCACAAGCTGATTGCACTGGCATTCCTACCAGTGGATGATGTTGTCCCTGCATTTCTGGACATTGTGGCTACCTTACCTGACTGTGCCAAGCCTGTAGGTATATTTCTGGGCCATCTTTATGTATGTGGCCGATCAAGAAAATACGCATCCTGCTGTTTAGCACAACATCTGCCATCTTCCTACCCTCTAAAGTTCTGGAATGTGTGTGATGTGTATGACATGGACTTCCCACGGACCAATAACCAGGTGGAGGCATGGCATCGTTGACTGAAAGTATTACTTGGATGCCCTACAACACAGCATTGCAACCTTCTGTCTGTTCTACAACAGGAACAGAACCTAACAGACAACCGAAGGGAGTCACTTTTGAGGGGGATGCATGTGACACCAAGTAGGAAGGCTATTGTTGTAAGGGAGCATCTCTTAGAACACATCTTGCAACATAAATGTGACTACAATAATGTGCAGGATTTCCTACGTGCTGTAGCACTTTCTACAAGTTATGAATATATTTGGTTCTAGTACACACCAAGCACTACACACATCACTTTATCTGTAGTGTTAATAAAGGCTTTGCCACAGTACACTGATCTCACAGTACCACTTTCATGCCCCCTTGTCATCCAGTGATGACCACTTGTACTACTGACAATGGCACATGTTGGCTTCTGGGAGGGTGCAAGGTGTAACACTATGGGGGATTGTGTCTGCCACAAATGGTTAGCGTGCAGGGGGATGTTCTGTTCCCACAGGGAATTGTCCACAGGCATTTGTCAATGTAGCAATAATGCCAAGCTGCCGTGTGTCCACATCCAGCTGTCTCATGGGGGGAGGGGGGCATCATGCTGCCTAGATGCCTGAATCCGGGGAAAATGGACATAATAAAATGGGACTTACTAATAATATAAATGTGAGTGGTTTTCAATATATTGTAAATTTGTCTGCATGCATTATTAGTGAAGAGGAAAACATGTTTTATATAGGGGTTTGAAATTTATCCCAATGTCTCTTCCCAGAATGTATGAGTTAAAGGAGGAAGTATTTGACTTTGTTTGCAAGTTACATTTAATAGATTTCTTTGGAAATCAAACAAAAAAGTTTAGAAGCAGATGTGAACAATGTAAGTTTTGTAGATGCTGCAAGTAATGAAGAGAGGTTTTTTTTCTTGTAATTCTGACTTAGAATGCAGTGCTTATAGTAATTGTGATACTATTGGTGTTTCTTATAAAATCAAATTTATGCCTCCTTTTAAGTGTGACAAAACTGAAATGTTTCATCATATGTTAAACTATGCAATAGAGCAAGAGTGCAAAAAGTTTTTTAGAAGTGAAATTCAATATAATATGACACAAAAGGAATGGGTGACCTTAAACATTTTAAGGGAAAGAAAGGAACTCATATTTACGCCTGCAGATAAGGGGGGACAACTAACAATAATGCATTACACACAATATGTAAATATGTGTTTACAGCATCTAGTAAACTATAAAATCTATGATAAAGTAGGTTTCTTAACTTATCAGGAGATGGCCAAGAACTATGAAGAATTAATACATAAAGGGGTTAGACTAAATTATTTTAGTCATGAAGATGCTAAAAATATGTTCTTGAATGAGTTGGCCACGTTTTTTGTGTGCCTAAAATACATAAAAGCATGGTTAATCCTCCAGGTTGTCCCATTGTATCTGCCTGCAATTATGTAACCCATAATTTGAGATGTTTTTTGCATCAATTTTTGTTAAAAAAGGTGATATAGTTACCTTCATATATCAAAGACAGTTTTGATTTTTTGGATAAAGTAAAGAAAATAACATAGCAGAAGAACATGTTTTTTATAGTGATAGATGTAGTCAGCCAATACACTAGCATTAAACATAGTGATGGCATAGAAGCTATAGAATGTTTTCTGGGGAAGAGCCCCAGTACACAATATATCATAGAACTGACATTGTTTTATTTGTATCATCAGAAGTGTGGGGCAGCTTTTGCCCCCACATATTCTAACTTATTCATGGGTCTCAAAGAACATTTATATGTGTATAAGAATGACTTTTTTGGAAAACATGTTGTTCATTTTTATAGATACATTGATAATTTGATTTTTGTTTGCAAGGGGGGCTATGGAGAAGTGGAAAAGTTTGTTCAAGAACTGCAAGTGAAAAGGTTTGAGATCAAGTTTGATGGGTTACAAAAAGGAAAGACAGTACATTATCTGGATATTAAACAGAAGAGCAAGAAGATGGCAAACTTAAAACTAAAATATTTAGAAAAATGGGACAACCGAGCTTTATGTTGCATGGAACTAGTTGTCACCCACCCCTATACTATTTCCTCCATTCCTTAAGGGGAAATGGTTAGAGTTACACGTTTAAATAGTGACAGGAAGGAATGTGAGAAGGAAGTTGAAAATACAGCTAATATGTTCATAGAAAGGGGCTATGAGCCAGAGAAAGTATGGTTGGGGTATAATAAAGTAATAAATAAAAAAGTGAATAAAGCACAGAACATAATAATGCAGAAAAAAAATGCTGAAGAAAAGGAAAGTGAATTATATTTTCTGTCCAAGTATACTAATTGTTCTAATATTTTAGAAAAAATAGGTATTATTATAGGCTTAAAAACCTCAGCTTTGGCCGGCTAAGAACTTGTTGTATTCAACTGGACGTATAAGAGAATTTAAGTACCTTTATCTGCACTTTTTTTTCAAAAATTACAGTATTTAAATTGATTTTAACTTTGTGTTGCAGGAATATTAACTGAACTCGAAATTAGTCAGCGTTTGCTGAATTGTGTTATTTGCTAGTAATTACAGGTGTGGGGGTAGCCACATTCTTTGATTTCCTGTCCTTGCCTATTTAAGTGGTACAGTGTGAAATATTTTCTGCTTAAAAACCTCAGCTTTGGCCGGCTAAGAACTTGCTGTATTCAACTGGACGTATAAGAGAATTTAAGTACCTTTATCTGCACTTTTTTTTCAAACAAATACAGTATTTAAATTGATTTTTAACTGTGTGTTGCAGGAATATTAACTGAACTGGAAGTTAGTCAGTGTTTGCTGAATGTTGTTATTTGCTAGTAATTACAGGTGTGGGGGTAGCCACATTTTTTGGTTTCCTGTCCTTGTCTATTTAAGTGGTACAGTGTGAAATATTTTCTGCTTAAAAACCTCAGCTTTGGCCGGCTAAGAACTTGCTGTATTCATCTGGACGTATAAGAGAATTTAAGTACCTTTATCTGCACTTTTTTTTCAAAAAATACAGTATTTAAATTGATTTTAACTGTGTGTTGCAGGAATATTAACTGAACTGGAAGTTAGTCAGTGTTTGCTGAATTTTGTTATTTGCTAGCAATTACAGGTGTGGGGGTAGCCACATTCTTTGATTTCCTGTCCTTGCCTATTTAAGTAGTACAGTGTGAAATATTTTCTGCTTAAAAACCTCAGCTTTGGCCGGCTAAGAACTTGCTGTATTCAACTGGACATATAAGAGAATTTAAGTACCTTTATCTGCACTTTTTTTCAAAAAATACAGTATTTAAATTGATTTTAACTGTGTGTTGCAGGAATATTAACTGAACTGGAAGTTTTGACTCTGCTCTTCAGTTAGTCCCACCCACCGTCCCTGTTTTTGTTTTGGTGTTAATCTTAGTGGCCTTGAAACTGCCCGCCCCTCTTGTAAATTTGTGTTTGGATACTCCTTCTGGGCCCATCTCATTTGCTCACTCAACTGAGTGCAGTGAGATCATATTCTGATTTCAGGCACTCCTACCGTGTATAAAGAGAGCAGCTGGGAAACAGAAAAAAAAAATTTAAGCTTGTTCCCTGCCTTTCCTGTTAAGTGGTATAGACTATCTGTAGGCTTCTGAGCCCCCAAGCCCTTCTGTGTTGGAGAGAAGCCTTCTAGCTTAGTTTTTTTTCTCTTATAACTAGCCAGTTTTCTAGTTTCAGCACTCAAATCTGTTTCTTTGATCTCAGCACTTGTTCAGAAAAAAAAAAAAATTCATCTGCTTTTACTGTACTTGTGTTTCTACCTACTTTATTTTACTTTTGCATCATCTTAAAAGTATTGTATTTATTACTGCTTGGTGTAACTCATTCTAAGCCTTTTGGTTTAAACACTTGGGCTTCGGACCAGTTGTTTTGCACTGAGAAGCTTTGTGGTCTGCACTGTAGTGGCAGAACAGGTAGCTTACATCCTTCTAGGTTGGGAACTGCTGATTGAGGGCTCGGTGTCTGTTATTCTAAAAGTGTATTAATTCTGGTTTAAGCACTTGGGCTTTCAGGCCAGTTATTTTACATTAAGAGGGTTCGTGGTCTGCACTCTTGTGGGAGGAGAGGCTGGACTCTGCCCTTCTGAGCTGGGAATTTCTGGTTAAAGGCTTATAGTGCATGCATAACTGAACTGCTTCTTACTGAAGTTGGTGCGCCTTGTTTGCTGTGGCATAGACTGGATTCGGGCATGCTGGATCTAGCTTTGTTTGTGTAACTTGAGCACTAATCCAGGCATTCTCTAAAGTATTCAATTGTATTTATTACTGCTTAGTAGTAACTTGATTAAAGTGTAGCTATCATTCTAAGTCTTTTGTATTAAGCACTTGGGCATCAGACCAGTTGTTTTACATTAGGAAGGTTTGTGGCATGCACTGTGGTGGCAGGACAGGTAGCTTTCATCCTTCTAAGTTGGGAACTGCTGATTGAGAGCCCAGTGTCTGTTATTCTTAAAGTGTATTAGTTCTGGTTTAGGCACTTGGGCTTCAGGCCAGTTATTTTACATTAAGAAGGTTCGTGGTCTGCACTCTTGTGTGAGAAGAGGCTGGACTCTGCCCTTCTGAGCTGGGAATTTCTGGTTAAAGGTTTATAGTGCCTGAATATTTGAACTGTATCTTACTGAAATTGGTACACCTTGTTTGCTGTAGCATAGACTAGATCCAGGCCTGCTGAATCTAGCTTTGTTTATATGCTTGTTGTTTGTTTGCTTGTTATTTCCCTGGAACGCTAATTCCACCTAATACGCAACTTTTCAGCGCTTCTGTGGATCACTAGTGATATCTGCATTGCTTACTGTACTTATTTCCTTGTTTCACTTGAAAGAAAGTTACTGTTTGTCATTTTTGCATTTAAGTTACCTGTAACACATTGCACTTAAGTTACCTGGCACTTGCGCGCTAAAGCAATTATATAAGTCAGCACTAAAAATTAAAAGCACTAAACCCTCACTCCCCACTGGCCCTTGTTTTCAATTATTAAGGAATTCCCAATATTATTCTAGCATGTCCAAAGGTCAGTTGTCAATCTCCTCTCCAGTCTAGCTGGTGAATTTGGGAATCTTGAGGCAATGTTACAACTGCATCATGTACACAGACAACCCTCTCCTCCTCCCAACAAATTCCAACACATGTGAGAGATGCAACCATATAGCCAAACTGGAGGCTAAGCTCTCTCAACTCAGTACTGGCATAACCAGTCAGGAGGAGAAGGAAACCACACTCACTACAATTCCAGTCTCACACAGACCTACCACGACAGCAAACCAAACACATAATCACACAAAAACATACTCGGAGGCTCTAAATAAAGATCTGCCTAAGCAGCAGAGATCTCCAAAGCAGACACCCAAGCAACAGCTACCCCAAAACAAAACACGTGCAACACATATCTCACAAATCCAGTGTGCCGAACAGTCACAGCCCTTAAGACTAAACAACACACCTGATACACTTGTAATAGGTGACTCTATCGTCAGGTACACTGACGTCCCGCTCACCAGGCTGAACAAGGAGAAGGTCACGGTGAGCAGCCTGTCAGGGGCTAGGATCCGCAACATAACACAAGCACTCAGGTCACTCCAAGGCAAGTACAAATATGACTCAGTCATTGTCCATGCTGGTGTGAATGACCTGAGACGTACCTCCCTGGACTACATGAAAAGAGACATAAAGGAGCTCTCTGAGCATGTAGCCCAGGCCGGTATGACCCTGACCTTGAGTAGCATCTTACCCTCACCAAGAATGATGCCACAATATGAAGACAAGATGATCAATTTCAACAATTGGCTTAAGTACTGGTGTCATTCAAAGGGGATCCAATGCCTGTCAGCTTGGGATGATATGCTCGACAAGCCACGATGCTTCGCTAGGGACAGCTTGCACCTGTCACCCCTGGGCTTTCAGATATTGGCAAAGGCTTGCTACCCCCATAGTGCCTTTTTTAGGCGAGGCTCAAAAGACAAACCCACCTCCATAGCTATCACAAGGGATAAGAAACTAAAGTAATGCTACTCAATGCCAGAAGTCTAAACCTCAAGATGCACACACTCAAAACTCTCCTTAGCATGGAGAACATCGATATCTGTGCAGTATCAGAAACCTGGTTCAGGGCTCCCGAGAGCACCCCAGCACTACCAGGTTATACCTCATACCATGCTTTTCAGCCCCAAAACTTGGACTGAACCACAAAAAGAGGGAGAGTATCGATATTCATAAAAAATACCCACACCTCCAGGTTGGTGGCAAAGCACGAAGCATCAGAGATTATCCATGTGCAACTAACAGTGGGTAAAACTGCCTTCCAGTTTATAGCCTGCTACAGACCACTCTCCCAAACCCAGGAACCCCACTCGGCCTTTCTGAGAACACTGGAAAATATGAAGGTCTCTTCAAACACCATTATATTGGACGACTTCAAATACCCAAATATAGACTGGGAGCATTACTCTAACTCCAACACCCTAGCCCAAAGGTTCCTAGAATTTATAAACTCAAATGCTATGGAACAACTTGTTACCACTCCCACAAGAGGGGAAAACATACTGGACCTGATCATCACTAACATGGGGACTCTATGCTCCAGACCAGAAGTGTATCCCTCACTGGTAAGATCAGACCATAAACTAATCTCACTGGATATTCACATCCCGACCCCAACCCCTGCCCAGAAAACCACAGTGAAAAATTTCTAAAGCAAATTTCACACTCCTCAAAACCGAGGTGGAATCCTTCAAAGTCCCCGGGCCTGTGGAAAATACGGCCCAGACCGCAGAATCCTTTATAAACGCATTCTATGAACACCTTCAGGAATGCATGGATCATGCGATCCCAACTAAAACCAAGACCCAATCCTCCAAAGGCAGACGTCCTGTCTGGTGGACCCCAGCCATAAACAAACTATACAATAGAAGGAGGAAGCTACTAAATGATAGAGCAAAATCTCAAAAAGGGAAGGCATCACTGATCAGTATTAGCAAAAAACTACGGACACTCATAAAATTGTCTAAGGCCAGCTTCGAGAGACAAATTGCACAGGACACTAAGGATAATCACAAGGCTTTCTTTAGTTATGTTAGGAACCTGGGTGGTAATTCATAGATATGCTCAGAATTAGTCCAAAAATGACAAAAAATACACTGAACCCACAGACATTGCCAACATCCTAGCTGACAGGTTCAGCGCAAACTTCTCCCCCCCCCACCAAAAGGGCAAATATCTATCCCAGCAGAGTGCTGCCCCCCCTGACATCTCAGATGCTCAGGTAAGAGCTGCCCTCTCCAAAGCAAAAAACACAGCATCAATGGGACCAGACGGTGTCCCGGGCTGCTTCCTACATGAACTCCAAGAAGAGCTAAACCCAAACATAAAACTACTGTTCAGTCTCAGCCTTACTACAGGATATGTGCCCAAAGAGTGGCATACAGCAACAGTGGTCCCTCTCCATAAAGGTGGTGCCTCAACGGATCCTGGAAACTATTGCCCCATAAGCCTGACTAGCTTGGTCTTCAAAGCTATGGAAAGGATCATCATGGACCTCATAAATAAAGATATTGGGGACCTACAGACACTGGATCCTACCCAGTTCGGCTTTGTTAAGGGCAGATCCTGCCTCTTAAACCTGGTTGATTTCTTTGAAACAGTCACCAAGGCCATTGACGAGGGAAGGTGGTCCACACAGCCTACCTGGACCTCGCAAAAGCCTTCGATACAATACCCCACTTGGGCATTATAGATAAGCTCACCAGCTTAAATATAAACCCCTATGTCACTAGATGGATTGCAAACTGGCTCAAGGACAGAACCCACATGGTTAGAATTGCTGGAGCTATGTCAGACTCCAAACCAGTTACAAGTGGTGTCCCACAAGGCTCAGTCCTGGGACCACTCTTGTTCGGTATATATTTCTCGGAGGTACAGGCCAACACAGAAGGACTGTGGCTGACCAAGTTCGCAGATGATTGCAAACTGAGCACCATAATCGACTCTCCAGCTGACACAAGCATCCTCCAAAAGGGCCTCATAGAAACAGACAACTGGTGCTAGAGCCATGGCCTCAAGCTAAATGCCAAAAAGTGTATAGTCATCCCTTTGGCAAAACAAAGTGCCCACAAATTACCACATAGGTGGTAATCCATTAAGTACAGAAGAAGTAATTAGGGACCTGGGGACCCAAGTTGATAGCAATTTCTCATTTGACAACCACATGGCCAAAGTGGTTAGAAAAACATTTTATATAGCCCACCTAATCATGAAGGGATTCACATCTAGATCAGGGGAGGTCATCGTGCCTCTTTACTCATCCCTCATCAGGCCCATAATTGAGTACAATGCCCCTTTTGGGATGTACCTTACCAGACACCTGCAGCAACTGGAAAGACCCCAAAAGTACCTCACCAAGAGGATCAAAGGGCTCAAACAGATGCCATATGCTGCCCGGTTAAAGAAACTCCAGCTCTACTCAGTGGCATACGCCTGTTCAGAGGCGATCTGTGCCTGACGTATAAAGCCATGTCCAACCCGGAATTAATGGACATGCTGCATCTCAGAAAATCCAAATCCCATCGAGCTATGCGCTCGAGAGACTTGAACCTCAGCACTGAAATAAATAGGACATGCTGGAGGGACAGATTCATAACCCAGAGGCTCCCTTCACTCTGGAATAAAATCCCAGTCCAGGTTAGGCAGAGTCCCTCATTGACTCTCTTCAAGAGGAATCTTGATGAGTGGATGGGAGATCGTAGGTTTACTCCAGGTATAACTTCTGTGTCACTGTTAGACAGAGGCACAGTATACTAACCTCGAAAAAGGGCATAGCAAAATAAATTTAAAATGGATGGCGAAAGCCAAACACATTCTGGCTAGGCTTGTAAATGCCCTAGGACAGATAGCCTAGTATGAACCTATAAACCTATGTTAGTGCATGGAAAATTTGTGAGACCAAAAAATATAGAAAATAATATAGTGAGATATGGAAGTTTTCCATGTGACAACTGCACAGTATGCAAACATATACTGGATAGTTTTGAAAGTATTAATGGAAAAACATTTGACAGAAGAGGCAGCTTCACTTGCAACAGTGAAAAGATTATATATAGTTTAAAATGTCCTTGTGGGTTATTTTATATTGGGGAGAGCAAGAGAAGCTTTGCTGTAAGATTAACAGAGCATATAAGGGACATCAGGAAGCAAAGACTTCAGAGGCCTGTAGCTGTGCACTTTAAGGAACACCATAATGGAGACCCAAAGGGGTTACAGACAACTGTTTTGGAACAAGTGAATACTAGGTTTAGTACTGATGAAAATTTCAAAAAACACTTAAGGAATGAAGCAATATTTATTTTAAAATATGATACAATGTTTCCAAGGGGTTTGAATAGGGAATTCTCTAGGAAGCATTTAATATAAAAAGATAAAAAAAGAATATTAAAAGTTAACCTTTTTACTTGACTTTTTTAGTGAATTATTAACTGGATGATTATTTAAGTGATTAAATGCATGTATTTAAGTGTATGCTTACCAGCAGAAAGATGTATTCTGAAAAGACCTTTCTGAAAGCTGAGGCGCCAGAGAAGTGTTACTTCTTCTTAATGGTATTAGAGTTTGAAGTTTTGCTGTTAACTTTTACTGCAGAAGTTATTTTTTATTTTAATAAATCAGTCTATGTACTAAACTGAGTGAATTCATCTGACCTGGAACTTGTGGTGTGAGGTCTGGTCTGTTCTACAGTGTGGTGCTATATTTATATATATATATATATATATATATATATATATATATATATATATGTATACGCATACATATATGTGTGTGTTTGCACGTGTGAGAGAGAGAGAATTTGTGAGTATGTCTGACAGAAAGACAGAAAAAGAGGGAGGGCAAGACACTATACAATAATGCCTGGCATAGAAACAAAACCATAGAAAAATGTACATATAGGTTCATAGGTAAGTACTAGGCTAGCTGCCCGAGGGCATCTATAACCCTAGCCAGAATGTGTTGGCTTTCGCCGCCCCCTTAGATTAGTTTCCTGTGCCTCTGTCCAGCAGAGCCATTAGTTCCCTGTGCTTCTGTCCAGTAGAGCCACTACAGTGATCCCAGGGTAAATTTTCTGTTTTCCATCCACTCGTCAAGGTTTCTCTTGAAGAGTGGTAGTGAGGGTTTCTGCCTTATGTAGATTGGAATCTTGTTCCAAAGCATGGGGAGTCTCTGAGACAGGAGTCTATCCCTCCAGCATGTCTTATTTATCGTTGTGGTGAGGTTTAGATCCCTAAAGTGTGTGGCTCTTGGGGATTTGTTGTTTTTTACATGGAGCATGTCCATCAATTCTGTTTTGGACATGGCCTTGTATGTCAGGCAGAGATTACCTCTGAGTAAGCGGTATGCAACCGAGTACAGCTGGAGTTTCTTCAGTCGAGCTGCATAGGGCATCTGTTTGAAGCTAGTAATCCTCTTGGTGAGGTACTTCTGTAGTCTTTCCAGCTGTTGCAGGTGTCTTGTAAGGTACATCGCAAATGGGGCATTGTACTCTATGATGGGTCTGATGAGTAACGAGTTGAGGGGCACAATAACCTCTTTCATCTAGATGCGAACCCTTTTTTGATTAGGTGGGCCACATAGAAGGATTTTCTAACCACCTTAGCAATATGATTATCAAAGGAGAGATTACTATCTACTTGGGTCCCCAGATCCCATAATACATTTTCTGTATTTAGGGGACTACCACGTATGTGGTAGTTCTCAGGTACTTTGTTTTTTCCAAAGGGGATGACTATGCACTTTTTGGCATTTAGCTTGAGGCCATGATTATGACACCAGGTATCTGTCTCAATGAGACCCTTCCCGAGCATGTCTGTATCAGCCGGAGAGTCAGTTATGGCCTTCAGTTTGCAGTCATCTGTGAATTTGGTCAGCCACAGTCCTCCTGTGCTTGCCTGTACCTCTGAGAAGTATATACTGAACAGGAGGGGTCCCAGGACTGAGTCCTGGAGGATGCCACTTGTAACCAGTTTAGAGTCGGACCTAGAGCCCACAACTCTCACCGTGTGGGTTCTATCCATGAGCCAATTGGCAACCCATCTAGTGACATTCATAGGTTCATAGGCAAGTACTAGGCTATCGGCCCAAGGGCCTACGTAAGCCTAGTCAACAAGGTTCCCTTACTTACGCCACCCAAGAAAGTTATTTTCATGTGCCACTGTTGAGCAGAGACATAGAAGTGATCCCCGGGGTGTATTTCCTATTTCCCATCCACTCATCAAGATTTTTCTTGAAGAGTGCTAATGAAGAACTTTGCTTGACATAGATAGGTAGCCTGTTCCAGAGTATGGGAAGTCTCTGGGACAGGAATCTATCCATCCAGCATGTCCTGTTTATTGTGGTGACAAGGTTTAGGTCCCTAGAGCGTGTAGCTCGGAGGAATTGGGATTTCTTTAGGTATAACATGTCTAACAGCTCTGGGTTTGACATAGCTTTATATGTTAGGCAGAGATCACCTCGGAGTACACAATATGTTACGGAGTAAAGCTGGAGTTTTTTGAGGCAGTCAATGTAGGGCATTTCTTTGAGGCCAGTAATCCTCTTTGTGAGGTACTTCTGCGGCCTTTCTAGTTGCTGCAGATGTCTTGTGAGGTACATTCCAAAAGGGGCATTGTACTCTATAATGGGTCTAATGAGTGTCGAGTAGAAGGGAACAATGACCTCTTTTTTCCTGGATGAGAACCCTTTTATGATGAGGTGTGCCACGTAGAAGGACTTCCTAACTACTGTGGCAATGTGACTATCAAAGGAGAAACTACTGTCCACCTGGGTCACAAGGTCTCTTATCACACATTCGGTGTTAAGTAGATTGCTGCCTATGTGGTGGTTCATGGGTACAGAGTTTTTACCAAAGGGGATGACACTGCACTTTTTGGCATTGAGCTTGAGGCCATGGCTCTGACACCAGGCATCTATCTTAGCGAGGCCCTTCTGTAGGATGTCCACATCATTTGGGGACTTGACTATGGCTCCTAGTTTGCAGTCATCTGTGAACTTCATTAGCCAGAGGACTTCTGTGTTAGCCTGTACTTTAGAGAAGTAGATACCAAACAGGAGAGGTCCCAGGATGGAACCCTGTGGTACTCCACTTGTCACTGCTTTGAGGTCAGATTTGGAGTCTGCAACTTTTACAGTGTGTGGGTTCTGTCAGTGAGCCAGTTGGCATCCCATCTTGTGACGTAGAGATTTATACCTAGTTTAGTGAGTTTAGCTATAATTCCAGAATGGGGGGTGGTGTTGAAAGCCTTGGTGAGGTCATGATAGGCTGTGTGAACCACCTTACCCTCATCTACGGCTTTGGTGACTGCCTCAAAGAAGTCGATCAGGTTCAAAAGGCATGATCTGTCTATCACATACCTGAACTGGGTGGGATCCAGAGTTTGGAGGTTACGTAGGGGTTTATGTTCAGGCTGGTGAGCTCGTCTATAATACTAGAATGGGGAATGGTGTCAAAAGCCTTTGTGAGGTCTAGGTAGGCTGTATGGACCTCTTTTCCCTCATCTAAAGCCTTGGAAACTGTCTCAAAGAAGTCCACTAGGTTTAGGAGGTATGATCTGCCCTTAACAAAGCCAAACCGGGCAGGGTCCAATGTTTGGAGGTTCCCAATGTTTCTGTTAATGAGTTCCATGATAATGTGCTCCATAGACTTGCAGACCAGGCTACTCAGGCTTACAGGGCGATAGTTCCCGGGGTCCGTTGTGGCTCCACCTTTGTGGAATGGGATAACTGCTGCTGTGCGCTACTCCATGGGTACATAGCCTGTAGAGAGGCTGAGTTTGAATAGTGTGTTTAGATGAGGGGTTAGCTCGTTTTGGAGCTCGTGTAAGACACAGTCTGGGACACCGTCCGGTCCCACCAAAGCTGTATTTTTGGCTTTGGATAGGGCTGTTTTAACATGTGTCAGTGATTGCCAAGCTCTCCATTCTTCTGTTATGGTTATGGGCCCTTTAAGAGGTGAGAGGGGGGTGAAGTTTGCACTATACCTATCTGCCAGAATGTTGGCAATATCAGTCAGTTTAGTGTATTTTGTACCATTCTGCACTAACTCAGAGCAGATCTGAGAGTTTCCACTTAGGTTCTTGACATAGCTAAAGAATGCTTTGTGGTTATCTTTGGAGTCCTTGGCAATTTTTCTTTCGAAGCTAGCCTTGGATGATTTTATGAGGGATTGTAGTTTCTTGCTGATACTGATCAGGGATGTCTTTCCTTCTTGGGATTTTACTCTTTTCTGTACTAGTTTCCTCCTTCTATTGTATAGCCTGTTTATGGCAGGGGTCCACCAGACTGGTTTCCTTTTCTTGGAGGAGTGAGTATTGTTTTTTCTTGGGATAGCACGATCCATGCATTCTTGCAGGTGCTCATAGAGTGCCTTTGTAAGGGATTCAGCAGCTTGGACAGTGCTTGGTAGGACCTTCTTATTTTCCAGTGTCTCCAGAAATGCAGAATGGGGGTCCTGGGTCATGGTGGATGATCTGTAGCAAGCTGCAATTTGAATTGCAGTTTTGCCCATTGTTAGTTGCACATAAATGATCTCTGAGACATTGTGCTTTGCCACTAACCTGGAGGTGTGGGTATCCTTAATAAATATGGATACACCCCTGCCTTTTGTATTTTGGTCTGGGTTCTGTGGCCGAAAAGTATGGTATGAGTTATAGCCTGGTAGTGCTGGGGTGCTCTTTGGAGCCTTAAACCAGGTTTCTGTTACTGCACAGATATCGATGTTCTCCATACTGAGTAGTGCCTCGGGTACATGCATTTTGAGGTTCAGACTTCTGGCCTTGAGTAGCCTTACCCTCAGTTTTTGGTTACTTGTGATATTTATGGTGGTGGGTTTGTCTTTTGAGCCTTGCCTAAAAAAGGCACTATGGGGGCGGCAAAAGCCTTGGCTAGTATTCGAAAGCCTAAGGGTGTCAGATGCAAGCCATCTCTTGTGAAACAACGTGGCTTTTCGAGCATGTCATCCCAGGTGGACAGATACTGGATCCCCTTTGAATGACACCAGAAACTTAGCCAATTGTTGAAATTGATAATTTTTTTCTTTATACTGTGGCATCATTCTTGGTGAGGGCAGGATGCTACTCTGGGTCATACTGGCATGGGCTATGTGATCAGAGAGCTCTTCCATGTCTCTTTTCATGTAGTCCAGGGAGGTATGTCTCAGGTCATTCACACCAACATGGGCAACGACAGAGTCATATTTGTACTTGTTCTGGAGTGACCTGAGTGCTTGTGTTATGTGGCAGATCCTGGTGCCCAACAGGCAGCTAACTGTAACCTTCTTCTTGTCCAGCCTAGTTAGTGGGACATCAGTGTGCCTGACTATAGAGTCACCTATTACTTGTGTGTTGGGTATGTTATTTTGCCTTAAGGGCTGTGATTGCGTGGCACACTGCTTATGTGAAGTATGTGTTTCATGGTTTGTGACTGGACTTAAGAAATTAATAGAGCAAGAAGTTTTGCATCAACATGCGTTTATTCTAAACTATGTGTAGTATTAAAAGTCACGTTTAAGGGACAGAGCACAATTATGAGGCAAAATCAGAGAAAAGTTGAGAGGCATGGGGGGGGGTTGCATGCTCCTGCACTATACCCATTCTTTCATTCATTTGGTGACACTGAGACATCTGAAGTGAAGACAGTTAAGAAATTGGTTGTAACTGCTGGGCACATGTATGGGTGTGTGTGCACACGCGGGTGCGTGGGTATCTCTGTATAACTGCATGCCAGTGCATGTTTATGTGTGGGTGAGTAAGACTTTTCTCATGACTGAAAAATTGTCTCTTTCTCGGCATCTATTACTGCATGTAAATATGAAATTCACTGTGTTTAAGAGACAGAGAGAACATGCGTGGGTGTGTATAGATATTAAATGTTTACATAATGTATATTTTAGATGTAAAATATGTTATTCAGCACAAATTGCATATCTTAAAGCAGCTATGGAACATTAGGCACAGGAAATATTTTATATCAGAAGTATAAAAAATATTAATATACTAAAAATAAAAAATATATATAAATCAAATTAACAGGCAGCCTGTTTTATAAGCACAATAATGCCCTCCTTTATGGGTACTATTGGAGAAATATTGTACCTTCCATGGGTAAAGAGGCTCTCTGCCTGCATCACTGGGCTTCACAATACTCCTGGGTGGTCCATTATTTCCCCAATAATGTTCAGCCTGTTCAGCATTACCACTTACCTAAAAGGAAGCCCACGGGATATATTTAAGTTATCCTTTAAGGACATACAATTGTTCCAGCTCTGTGACTTATGAATGCCAGGTGACTTTTTACTTTTTATAAGTCTTCATATAAGTCTGCATTGATGCACTTAGGCCAATAAAGTCAAATAATCTCATTTGCTGTAGACATGATATTTCACCCTTCATATATGCTTGTCAGTACAGAATAAGTGTTACATAAAATGCAGCCACAGCCACATTCAGTGGAGAATTAATTTTCCCTTTTGCAGCCACTAAAAATATTAGCATGACCTGTGAATATTGTCCATACATGTACTGTTATGACATAACACTAGCAACTGTTATGTAGAAATCAAACTATGCTGCTCAATTTTTATTTTAGGATTAATGCAAATATGTTATTTTCTATTAATAAGTGTTTTAGTGTTACTTCTGGGAAGCTGTTAAGACTGCCCGAATATTTAAATAGAGGGGATTTTTTTTGTGGTTAAGTCTTGCTGAGTAAATGTGCTGCTTTAAACACAGGCACAGATCCTTAATGGCTCACATCCAAAAAAGAAGTAGTTTAGCCTGAAGGAGAGTTAAATCACAAGAGGAACTGGATTAAGAGCAGAACCACACAGGCTGCTGTTGTGGTGTGAGTTTAAGGCACATATTAAGTGAAACTCTGTAAGATGCTGTAAACGTTATGTTTGTGGCTATAACTGTGACAGCTCTGCTGCTTACATACTAATAACTACTGCATGGCCTCTAAGCTCTTCCTGCATATAAAAAAGAAACAGAAAAAGAGAGCAGTACATAGTTTACTAACATTCTAGTTTGTTTGTTTGTGTCTTTTGGCTTTTCCCGGTTAGGGGTCGCCACAGTGGAACTCCGGTCCGCTAATGATTGGCAGTACAGTTTTACGTGCTGGCTTGCCGGGCCTAATGCACAACCTTCAACGAAGGAACGCCCGTTCACGCATGTCGCCACACAGAAGACGCACTGAGAATCGAACGGGCAACGTCTAACTGTGAGGTGACAGTGTTACCGCAGCACCACCACCGCAGTATTACTAACATTCCAGTTAAGAGTCTAAAACAGTATATCCAAGCTGAGACTTGCAGATAGAAATTTTCTGTTCATACTGAAGCAAATACTCTTAACAGAGCATTTAAACAAGTTATTGCTGCTAAAGAAGTAAAATTCCCTGATATACTGTTATTAGTTTTCTTATGCTGTGCCTGTGATGAGGTTGGACATTGTCTTTGTTCAGAGAAAATAAAAATATATATGTCCCTTACAGACATGTACTGCTGAACGGTGCATAACATAGGCAGAGGTGCCTAATACAGTCCTGTTATTTGTCTGCTGGAATAAGCACGAAGCCAGAAAAGATGTTGGATAAGAGAATATGTCAGATTTTCTTTCATGTAAGTAAATGATAATAGTTGCATTTCTATAACATTTACATACATATGCATCCCAATTATACATAACTACGGTTTTCAGTTTCCTTTGTTTTCCCACTATTAAAAATATTCTTAGATTTGAAAGAACAACTACTCTCATACTTGAAGTACAATACTAATCCACAACTAATGAAATATATATGAGGACATAGCACCTAGTTACTCATTTGAAAACCAAACAGCCCAAGGGAGTGAACAATTCTGACATCCTTAATAACTTTCATAACTTTTAATTACCTTAACTCATGGAGTTCAGCTGTGAATTGAACATGCTGTTTTTCTTTTTCATTTTTTCAGGCATAATTATACATCTTAAATATCAACACAGCAAAAGTAAGCACCCAATGAACAATAAATCAGCTATTTTGAGACTAACTCTGGTATTTATTAAGATCCCAAGTATGAGCAGTAAAGCCCGTGGTAAAAAGGCTGTATTACCATGCTACAGTACTTTGCAATTCATAGACATACATTAACTGCAATGAGGAAAGACCTCATTATCAACTAATTTGCATATCTATGAATCACAGTTAACTACTACAGGGTGCAGATCAGCACTTCCTCTGGTAGTAAACAGTGTTGGCCGCATCATGTTTGCACAGGGACCCCTCAGCCACTGTCCCACACACAAACACATGCAGACAAGCACAGAGCAAAACAAGGATTCACACACATACCAGAAACACTATACCTGCTGTCAAAACATCCATGATGTCTCTTTTCCCTTGCCCTGGTAATTTACTGATGATTACAGTCAGTCTTTAATGCCAGACATTTGTTTTATACTTCATATTATTCAATAAATGCATGCTAGGGCACAAACAAGGTTGAGAGGTATATCTAACATTTCCAGTTCTTCTCCCTCTTACATCACAAAAAGTTGTAGGCATAGCATCATAGCCAATATACTTGATATATGTCAAAAATAATCCTACTATGCTAATTTATCACTTAGCATAGCAGGGTTTCTTGTGGCAAGGCTGCATGGTTCAAATTCCTTCCCCCCTTTGCATTTTTTTGTTTCATTTATTTATTTTTAAAGTCTATCCCTGCTGTCCAGTAGTGGTACAAACGTTTAATATCCAAGGTGCAGGGTAAAGATCTGGATTCTCTTTAATGCCTTTTAAGGCACACTACTTATCCCTGGTGTCTAATAGTTACGCACGCCCCCAGTCCCTGTTCTGTTTAGGTGCCACTCAGGTACTACTTTATAGAGTCATCACTGCTTGCTAGTGTCTCCCCTCCCTCACGCACACCTCGGATTCCTGTTCTGTTTATGTGCTACTCAGGAGCTCCCTTAAAGAGTTATTTCTAGTTGCTAGTGGTTCACCTCACCCATTGTTGCAGAACCAGCTCATTTGTCTAAGGGGTGTGTGGAAGCATGACAGCCACCCCATCTCACCCACACACACACACACACACACACACACACACACACACACACACACACACGCACGCACGCGCACACACACACACACACACACACACACACACACACACACACACACACAGACATGCACACACACACACAGACACACACACACACACACACACACACACACACACACACACACACACACACGCACACACACACACCTGCACGCACACACACACACACACACACACACACACACACACACACACACACACACACACACACACACACACACACACACACACACACAGACATGCACACACACACACACACACACACACACACACACACACACACACACACACACACACACACACACACACACACGCACACACACAAAGAGCCCTCTCCCCACCAGATTACACTCACAGACACGCACACACACACACACACACACACACACACACACACACACACACACACACACACACACACATACACACACACACACGCACTGACATACACACTCAAACATGCAGCCCCTCACATACAGTCACTCACACACCATCCAAACCTACCTTACCACTAAATTCCTCAACAGGTACCTCTAATGAGATGGCTTTTTGGTTGTGTTCACTACCACAAGGTGTAAGGACCATCTGTGCTAATCTGCACAGCTGAGAGATTTTATGAATGACTTGGTGCACAGTTGGCTTTCCTTGAGGCAGTTTTGGGGAGGTTGAGAGCAAATAGCATATGCCTCTCCCCAAGACTGCCTCATTAGCATTTATCATGGCTGCAGAGATAGCCCACTACACTGTTGCATGTTTTTGTGCAAAAACTCTGCAGTAAGGTTGAATATGAATTTAAAAAGGTTACCTCAAGACACCTTAGGGTAACCTTTCTGAATTCCTCCTATACATAATAATGCATATATACAACAGGACCATTGGAGAATGCTACACTGATGACTCTAAAGGGGCTTTTTACACTCAACAATGCTTTTCAAAAGTATTGGACAAATTTTGGTCCCTTAGGTTTCTGTGGAGGGTAGCATCTACAAGGTTGCTCTTTCTAACAATAACTCTCCACCTACTGATTAAAATTGTTCTTTAATAAAGGAAAAACTCTGTTTTGCATTGACAAGAAGCCTATATAGGTTCATAAGTGTGTACTAGGCTAATGGCCCTGGAGCCTTTACAAGCCTAGCCCATAGGATTACCCTGGCATCGTGCCACCTGACCTTAGTTCCCAGTGCCTCTATTGAGTAGAGCCACTGGAGTGATCCCCAGAGTGAATTTTGTATTTCCCATCCACTCATCAAGATTTCTCTTGAAGAGGGCCAGTGAGGTGCTCTGTTTGACATGTATGGGAAGTTTAATCCATAGCATGGGCAGTCTCTGGGTTATGAACCTGTCCCTCCAGCACATTCTGTTGATTGTGGTAATGAGGTTGAGGTCTCCGGGGTGTGTGGTGCACAGGGATTGGGTTTCTTTAGATGTAGCATTTCTAACAGAGCTGGGTCAGACATGGCTTTGTAAGTCAAGCAGAGATCGCCTCTAAGTAGGCGAAATGAGATGGAGAATAGTTGAAGATTTTTGAGTCTGTCCATATAGGGCAAGTGTTTAAGGCCTAGGATCATCTTTGTGAGGTACTCTTGTGACCTCTCCAGTTGTTGTAGGTGTCTAGTGAGGTACATGCCAAATCGGACACTGTACTCGATGACTGGCCTAATGAGGGAAGAGTAGAGGGAGACAATGACCTCCTTCTTCCTGGATGCAAAACCATTAGTAATGAGATGTGCCACATAGAAGGGCTTTCTGACCACAGTGGCAATGTTGTGGTCAAACAAGAGGTTGCTGTCAGCCTGTGTTCCCAGATCTCTTATAATGCCTTCTTTTTTCAGTGGACTACCATTGATGTGGTAATTCATGGGAACCGGGTTTTCTCAAAGGGGATGACGACAAATTTTTTGGCATTGAGCTTAAGGCCATGGTTCTGACACCAGTTGTTGCTCTCAGTGAGGTCTTTCTGTAAGATGTCAACATCACTTGGGGAGTTAATAATAGCTCCCAACTTGCAATCATCTGCAAACTTTGTCAGCCAGCGTCCCTTCATGCTGTATGGACTTCAGAGAAGTAGACCACAAACAGGAGAGGACCCAGGACCAAACCCTGTGAGACTCCACTCGTGACTGGTCAGCAGTCTGACTTGGAGTCAGCTGCTTTCACACTGTGGGTTCTATCTGTGAGC